>NC_074721.1:34060253-34192753 GCF_947242115.1 Biomphalaria glabrata
TAAAGTTGGCAACAGATAGTTTAGCGTCCTAGCCAGAGCCAAGCTGAAAGAAAACATGTGCCATCTTTGACATGCTGTGGTTTTGTTTTGATTGATAACAGTAATATGGTTCTAGCTCTGAATTATTAGCTATCACATAGGGGCAATGATTTCTATTATAGTCACTGGCCCTAATAACGTTTACACGTATGCGGAGGGCAGTGACTATCCTTATAGAGTAATTGTAATTATCAAAGTATCCATTTATTGCTAATAATTTAGTAGCCACATGGATTGTATATGTGATGTGAATTAAATAAGTCATGTAGGTGTTTACAAAAGAAAAAAAAAAGTTTTACAATTGCTACAGAAACGGCAAACTTGACACATAAAGAAAATTATACATGCGGAGAGGGCGGCCAAACCCCCGATGACGGTGTTGGTTCAAACCCAACTGGGCGTCCAATGCCCTATACATTACTAGTCCTTCAACGCAAAGAAACCGACCATGGAGGACCTAATACATCTACACAAATAGGGATTTCCCCTTATGGATAGCGCATATAATGTTATGAAGTTCAGATTTTTTATTTCTGTAACAAAAAATACAACAACTTTATAGATTTAAACAAATCCTATCAATTCCACAGTTATTTGCACATATAAATCATGATTTCTAATGAACACTTGTAACGTAAACATTGCGTACTTATGATGGGGGAGGGGTATTTTGTTTAAGTACACGCAGTTTATTTTACAATGTTTAATTTAAAGGCAAACGATGAATTTGGTTGAATAAAATAGCAATGTCCCATACAGCGTTGTGTTTGTGTTCAATTCAAGGCCTGGTTTCAGTGCGGTTTTGTTTGGGTTCCAGTAAAGCATTTTTTTAAACTGCAGTTTCAAGGTCCACCATTATTGTTGTATGTTTTAAACAATAGCGGCTGTTACGCTTACATTAGTGGTTGCTACTAGATTAACATCAATCGTTGTGTTTTACACCAATGGTAGACTAGAATTAAATCTTTAGCTGCTTATTTTTATAGAAGTAGTTGCAGACCTTTACTTAGTGATTTCCTAGTTTGACAGACTTGGGCTTTTTATACATTTTAAAATTCTGACATTATGACTCCACCTTTCTTTCAACCTAGTTTTGGAATACGGAAAAGACCCAGATAAAGTAATAATGATTTAGAATTGTATACTTTGTAATTCAATTATTTCCTATATCGAACTGCCCCATTAAAGTTTAACATTCATTTACGTTAAAGCTTTCAGTTTCTTTTGAAATACTAGATCATCTAGTGCATTCTTAAGGTGTATAAAAAATGTAGGCCTATAGACGTTTTAATAGTATCCAAGTGTATAGGCCACTCTGTTAAATTCAATATTAGTAAAAAAAAAATGAAATAATATTTTCTTTTTTTTTCTTGGCGCAGCTCGGACAGAAAATTATTCACAATCTCCGACCAAAACTTTGTACAAATATTGATTTGAACACCTTTTAAAATTCTCTGTTGCTTATAAAAAAAAAATGGGCATAATTAGCAGCTAATGAATTTTGTATTCAAACACGTCATGGAAATCGTGAGATCTTAACGCTTCTGTTGCTTTTAGAAGTTCTGTTAATTCCATGTAAGAAAGTGTTGCCAACTGTGGTAAAGTGCTCGATTGATAAGGTTAACATTTCTTTCAGCTCGTAGTTGTCAACTGTAATTACGGTCTACATGTTCAAAGTATTATTGTCTAGATGTCAGGTCGTCCTGTCCCTAAGAAATTAATTGTTTTTTTTTTAAATAACAAAATATTCATTTATTACATCCGGATGAGACACAAATGTTGATTTGATATTTGAATATCGTATTTATCAAAGGCTAAATTAATTCTAAATTATTAGATTTTAAAACTGTTTAGCCCTGATGACACTAAATTGAAACTGTCATTAAAAGTGCTGACAATGAGTGAATTATTTTATACTCTAAACAATACTATAACATTTTGTGTGTTTATAATAAAATAAAAAAAAATTGTGGAAACAGGCATTGTTGACACATAATAATTGTAATGTCATCTCGACATGTCAGGCATGCTAGATAGAAGTTTTCATAAAGACATCCGCTAATCTTGCTAGGAGAACCAGACATAATGCAGGTCGAAGTTTTAGTTTTACAGACGTGGGTTTTTATACGTTTTAAAATTCTGACCTGATGACTTGACCTTGATAGAAATGTCTGCAAAGGAGACATTAGGAGAGAGACTCTGACAAGGAATACGTGGGAGGAAATGGTCAAGATATAACAGCACGGAGACTGCTGTTTGACATCAATAGTAGTCTGTTTAACATCAATGGTTGTAAAGTTTGACATCAGTGGTTGTAAAGTTTGACACCAATGGTTGTAAAGTTTGACACCAATGGTTGTAAAGTTTGGCATCAGTGGTTGTAAAGTTTGACAGCAATGGTTGTTAAGTTTGACATCAGTGGTTGTAAAGTTTGACACCAATGGTTGTAAAGTTTGACATCAACGGTTGTAAAGTTTAACATTAATGGTTGTATAGTTTAACATCAATGGTCTCGCACAGACACAGTCCCAATACTTGGTGCCATGACTTCAACACGGTAGTGGACGTGCTGGTCAGTCTCGGCTGAACTACCAGGGACCCCCCTAGACCAGTTATTATGCAAAGTTTGCGAGCAGACTGAGGCGTCCTCTTAGCTTTGGCAATATTAAATTGTATCTTTTAAGTAATGTACTAAAACAGAGTGTTGTGAATTTCTTTAGAAATAATGCCAAACTGACAACTGTATACTTGTATGGGCTAGACCGCTAGGGCAGTGCTTCCCAAAGTGGGGTACGCGTACCCTTAGACGTACGGGAAGAGTTTGAAGGGGTTACGCGTTGCACATAGTTAAATATGCAGACTTTTTTAAAACACCCATTCAGTTTATAAATTATTATAAAATATCTTAGATTTTAAATCCTTTCTATTATTTATTTTAAGTTTTTACAAACTCATCTAAGGCGCTAGTTTAAATTTTAAGTTGAATCTCTACAAAGTTCATGAAACGGATAGAGATGATACAACGTTAAAAAATATGGTTCCATTTTTTTTAGAATGTATTTGATGTGTCTCTGAAGCATTAAAAAAATCACTAACGGAATACTGATAGAGTAATTATTGTTTTCAGTATGTAGGCCGACAAAAAAAGAAATAAAAAAATTGATTGTTATAAAATAAAATCCTTTTTTTTTTTGGGGGGGGGGGCTGGGTACGAAGTAGATTCAGCGTTATGAACATTCTAGATTGGGTACGTATAGGTCAAATGTTTGAGAAACACTGGGTTAGGGTAATGGTCAACTGGTAAGGTTGCAAGAACGGTGAAATGATTGGAAATCTGCCAAATGTAACACTTGAATCTTGAAATGCAATATGGGACAAATAATCAAGCACAATTTGAAAATATTATAAATGAACATTATTTCAACTTATACCACCATTTCTGTCAAGTACGATTTTTTTCCCTTGTTCAAAATACGAAACAAAATAATTAACAAATTGGTTAAATTTTTTTTATTGATTCTTGTGTTTTTATGTAAAGAAGTAATTGTGTCAAAAATGTTAGATTAATCCAAGATTAATAATAATAATAATAATAATAAGGCTTGTCTTCGAGTCTGAAGATCATTGAGGAATGCAGTATTTCCCATGGCTGCGCAGCCCCAGCTGTGATCTACATATTTTGCCACATCCAGGGCAAGCATAACCATTGTCCGCAGGTGGTCGATTTATATTTTCTTTTCGCCGTCTACGTTTATCTTCGGCAGCGGATTTTCTTTTGATCTCAAATGTGTAACCCGCGGCCTTTGTGAGTGACCTCCAGCTGTCTCGTTCTGAGGCCGCATGCAACCAGGTGCTCTCTTCTATGTCAGCCAAGGCAATTTTGCGCTTAAGCTGGTCTTTGAAGCGTTTCCGTGGTGCGCCAAAAAAGACTGCCTTTTGCAAACGTTCGTCTCCCATATGGGATACATGCCCTGCCCAGCGCAACTGTCGGACCATAAGAATTCCCTCTATACTGGTGAAAGCGCTCCAGTAGTCTTAGTTGTTTTCTGTATAGTGTCCATGTCTCACAGCCATATAGAAGGGTTGAGGGAACCACCGCCTGGTAGACATTGATTTTTGTAGGCAAGTGGAGAGATTTTTTCCGCCAAACTCTCGCCTGAAGGCGTCCAAAAGCGCTACTGGCCCTGACCTGACGGTTTTCAACTTCCCCAGAAAGTGAGGCGTCATTTGACACTATTCTACCTAGATATGTGAAGTGGTCTACCACGTTAAGGGGCTGTCCGTTTACGATGATCTTTGGGGCTGAGTAGGATTTATTGGGTGACTTCTGGAACATGACTTTTGTTTTACCGAGGTTTTCTCATACAAAAAAAACAAAGGAAATGGTCATAACGGAGCTTCTCTATGCCGATGATTGCGCCCTACTAGCTCACAATGAACATGATCTTTAGAACGCGGTCAACGAATTGGCATGCGCTGCTGTCTCTTTCGGTCTATCTATAATCCGAGATAGGGTGTGGGACAAATAACATGTACAAACTTTTTATTTGACAGACAGACAGAGTTGATTTAAGCTTTGTAAAAAGAGGACAGGCCTGTAAGCAAAAGACAGAAAAGTAATGAGAAAGACAGTCGACGATCTATCATGTTTATTGCCTCAACAGATTAACTCTCTCTCTCCGTAATTATTTACAACATTCTGGTGAAATCAACGTTGGTATCGTCAGTTAGGAGAGAAAGAGTTAAGGGATAGATGAAGTTGAAGGACATACACAACGAAACAAAAACATTCCAAACCAATTCCAAGAGTCTGTAAGTACAGATACCAGTGCTATTTAGACAGTCAGTAATTAGGCACTGCATTAAAAAAAAAAATAAATGAAAGGCGCGCAACGTAACCATCCAAAACAATTTTACAAAAGCAGCTCTCTTGCAGTGAAGGACACATTCGACAATGTCAGTATCGATTCTCTATTCAGTTCGAGTATTAAATCTGCGATCTCCATGACACTAAAGGGAACTTAACCTACAGTCATGAGTTAATGCAGAACTGAATTCATATCTGGAAAAAATGCCATCTAAAAGAATTATTTTTTTTAGGAAACTTTGTCATCATAGTAATCTTTGGGCCTCTTTTGGGGGCTTTATATGCCTCTTTATTGTGCTCTCCAGCCTCTTTTGTGGGCTTTTTATTTATTTTTTCAATTTAATTTTTATTTGTAAGTTTTCACATTTCACAAATATTAAATGATAAAGAATTAAAGAGAAAATTAGAAACATAGTGTACTTATCAGTATAATAATAGTAATGAAAATATTATGTAATAGCAAAGACACACTACATAACTGTTGAAACCATCAGAGACAGAAAAATATACAAGCATTAGCATATCAACAACTTAAGGATAACCAACCAATTTTTCAAACCTTTTCTCTTCTCTTTTGCAATTCCACATCTATAACTGTGATGAAACTTCCGATTTATTCTAATATTTACGGGAAAAGAAAAGGTTCCACATTAAAAGAATATTTAAAAAAAAAAAAATTTTCTTAAGTTGTAGTCGAGTGAAAAAAAAAATTCTAGGAATGAAGAATTATTACTGGTGGATTTTTTTTTTCTTTTTATACTAGACCGTAGCGCAACTTAGTTTCAACTCTATAAACATATTGGAACCAATATCGATACCATTCAAAAGGAATCGTTTTGATACTTTCAAGCTTTTAATATCCGTCGAGCCTTTGCTAGGGTTAGAAAAAACAAAAACGTGAATCCCGAGGATCGAGTACGTGGAGATGAACTCATGTGGTTCTAACTCAATTACATCCATGGCCCAACAACAGAGACTCGCAGGAGTTGACTCATTACCCTGAGCTGATTCATGAATCTTGTCTGTGACTTCTTACAAAAATGAATCATTGCTCCGTGAAGTCTAATAACAGAAACAGAAGAAAAAAATGCAACAAAAAAAAAAACACCAAAAAACTAATTAACAAAAGTATAAGTTGCGTACACCGCTACTCAAAAGAAAGATAAGATTACTCGTAGAAGACTACTTTCAATGCGAGGTAACTCTCTCTGTCCTACAGGCTATCCTCTCAGCTCATTATCCCATCTTCTTAGAGTTGTTTCCCCTTTGTAATAGAATTTACGCAACTACAATGGCAGCCATTACGCGTGTGAATTAAAAGAAGACTAGCAAGGTTTGTTTTGTTTATTAGAAGGCCTGTGGGGGTCTAATCAAGTCCAAGACACAGGACACATAAACTACAGCAGAAATTTGAGACATATTATAATTCTCTTCAATTAGGATGAGCTGTGGGTTTGGCTTAGAGCAAGCGCGTGGGTGTATAGCCGAGTCTTACAGGTAGAAAAGGGTCAAACAAAGAATGTGTAGAATGTTGATGAGTACAGGGCATGGGCGTAGCCAGGGGGGGGGTTCTTGGGGTTCAAACCCCCCCCCCCCCCGAAATGAATGGACGGAATTAAATGACTGATTTTTGCTTTCATTTTGTTTATTTTAGGTGAGATTTTAATACTAAATCATCACTTACCACAGCACAGCCAAGGCAGTTTTGAGTTAAAAACCCTCTACCAGGGGGTTTTGAGTTTAAATCCCCCTACCAGGGGGTTTTGAGATTTAAAAAACCCCTATCTGGGGGTTTTGAGATACAAATCCCTCTACCAGGGGGCTTTGAGTTTAAAACCCCCTACAGGGGGTTTTGATATTTAAACCCCCTACCAGAGGTTTTTGCAGTTAAATCCCCCTCTTCTATGAAACAAAACAAAAAAAAAATGCAAACAACAATCACCAAATTCCAACAGCACAGTTGAGGAAGATTTTGATTTTAAAACCCTCTCCAAAATTTACGATAAACCCCATCTTCAATATAAAAAAAGCAAATTACACACTCAAAATTCTATGAGCGTAGCCAAAGGGGTTTTGAGTTTGAAAACCTCTCTCTTCAATATTATTTTAAAGCAAACTACAGTCACCAAATTCTAAGATCGTAGCTAAATGGGGTTTTGAATTAAAAACAAAACAAACAAAAAACTCCAGAGATTTCATAGTTTAAAACCCCTCAACAGATGATTTGACGAAGAAACTTTCCTTTTCGATATAAAATCTAAAGCGAAATACAGGCATGTAATTCCAAGAGCATAGTCAAGAAAGGTTACAAATTTCTACCAGTGGCTTGGGCTCCATTAATAAAGTGTGAATAGTCTTCTGTCGAAATTGAAAATCATTAAATGTGTCTCAACAAAGATGGCTAAGACAGATTTTAGGAGTCAGTCATAGAGATCGGGTCTAAATCAAAGAAATCATATGCCGAACTGGGAGTCGAATCCTTAGTAAGGTTATGACAGAGCGTCGCATGAGGTTTTGCGGGACATGTTCTCACACAAAATGAATTACGCAAAATAAGAGTTGCGGAAACAGCTTGCCGGAAAATGCGCCGAACGGCGCGAGAGGGTCTAAGTCAGTAAGAATAGCACATTAGGTTTTTGAAATAAAACTTTTTAATAGCAAGATAATGCACTGTAGATACCTCAGAATATGCATTTTGTTGGCTTTCAATACCAGAAATAGTGCTCGGCGGCGGGGCTTCGCCCGCGCTGGGGGAGCGCTGCGAACTCCCTCAGACCACCTTGCTAGCAAGGGCGGGGAGTCTACAATAAACAATAAACGTCTTCCGAAGGGGTCAGAATGTAATAAAGATTAATTATGTACACACACACACACACACATATATATATATATATAATTTTTTTCCGCGGGGGAGGGGGGGGGGTCGGGGGGGGAATCCCCCCCAAAACCCTCCCCGAAAAAAAATCCTGGCTACGCCCATGGTACAGGGGAACCTTGTTATATGAAATTTGAAAGTTAATCTAAAGTTGATGTAAAGTTGATAAATAGACCAGCATCAGTAGGTGCAATGAAATAAATCAGAAGACTCAGAATCGGCCACCGAAGTGATCTATTCAGGCAGTTAAGAAAACGCATGTTTCAATATTTACAGTTCTTTTCTAACATAATAATGATAATAATAATAATAATAATAATAAGGCTTGTCTTAGAGTCCAAAGATTAATGAGGAGTGCAGTACCTATTTTCCGTGGCAACATATCCCCAGCTGTGACATACATATTTTGCCACATCCAGGGCTGGTTATATTTAAATGGTATGATAAATATATTGTAACTCCTCTCCCTCGCCACACTGAGAAGACATGTTGATATAAGACAGGAAGGAGGACTGTGGTAGATCCGGCTAAAGTGATCTGCAAGATATGGAAGTCTGGGCTGTCTTGACTCGAGAGAATATGACTGTGTTGAGGACCTGGGGCGACACTGGTAAGTGTGTCGGTGGTCTGTATTGGTAGTTAGGTAGGAGAGGACTGGTGTCACTTGAGATATGACACTCTGGGACTTGATGGCTGAAGTCCATGCCTGTTTGTACTGTAAATAAATACCTAGTTTAGTGTTACCTCCTGCCTTTCGTTGAGTGCCTACCTTAGAGTTACAACAATTTATATATATACACAGTGATGCCCAACCTAATTCGACCTGTGGGTCATTTTAATTTCCAACACTTGTCTCGGTGGCCACATGACCGAAAAGTTACAAAAAACAAAAACTAAATGAAATTGTTCTGAAACTATTTTACCAGAACCCTATTGATGTAGTGCTACATTCATGTGATATTTGACGATTATATTTTTTTCGCGTCAGAAAATAACTTCATTTGTCTACTTAAAATGTTAGCAACAGTGTAGGTCTCTTTTTGGTTAATATTCACATCGATCCTCAAATCTCTAGTTGTAGTGAAACAATCTTTTATTCGTGGTGGAAACCCATAATGCCGTCAAAATTATTTTATAATGGCGATATATATGGGTTTTTTTTTAAACAGTCACACTTTCTTTATAAAACTAAGATGTAGGCTTATTATCATGTTCCGCAAACTATTAAAGATCCGCCCACTTCTCCTGCTAGATTCTACATTCACAGTCCCAGTTCATAAACGCACAAACGTTAAAGGTCATGGTATCAATCCATCAGAGAAAATATAAGAGTCCTAAGTAGGTAAAGATAAATTTTTCAACCTTTTTTTTTTTTTTTGGAGAGGATTTTCTCCACTTTGTGTCAACGTTTTGGAGGGCCGGATATAACCTTCTCGAGGGCCGCATCTGGCCCGCGGGCTGTATTTTGGGCATCACTGATATTATATATATATTGTGCTTTTTTTGTGATGGTACGCACTAGTACGGCGTACCGGCACCTTTTTTAATGTAGGGGAAAAAAATATTACTTTTCTTGTATTTTAACGTTTATTATTAATTTATTAGTAGTTAAAAGTTAGGCAATCCAGTGGCGCAGCAAGGTATCCGTGGGCCCGGGTTCAAGAATATCTTGGTGGGCCCCTCTCCCTCAAAAAAGACGAATGTATAGTGTGACATAACAATTGAGTAAACTAAATGTATGGGTGTGTTAACCAAAAGACATTCCAATACTTTCTGCTTTATGTAGGTCTTGCTCCTCATTTTTCAACACTATAAAGACGGTATTGACTGCGCTTACACTTTTGTACTCGACAATAAGCAATTCTTATTTCCCTCCTAGTTCTGCCCCTCCCAGGCGTTCTTTAGCCTTTGAGTAACACAAAGTAATTTTTTTTAATTTTTGGTAACAGCTTTAGTACATCGAAATATCTGAATCATTCCTTGATGACCACCTTGTGGGTAAAAGTATTTGGGTGTACTATAAGCCAGCGATGCCCAAACTACGGCCCGCGGGCCAGATCCGGCCCGCGACGTGCTTCTATCCGGCCCGCCAAAACATTGGAACAAAATGTAAAAAAAAATGCAAAAAATTAGAATGTTGAAAAATATTCTCTTGAAGTTAGGGTTCTAACCCTTTCTTGGATGATTTCCTCCTTTACATTTGTAATTCTAACATTTATAGTCAATACTTGTTTTATTGTAAGAACACAAGTGTTGTGTGTTTTTTTTTTCAATGGCGATAAGTCTTGACAGCTATTTTTAATTCTTGGACGATTCCGCTACTGTCTTGAGCTAGCCGTGACCTTGACACCTTGTGTGTGCAACACAGAGAATCTTTAGAGCATCGTTTTGGGTCGTGTTGTTTTGATGTCAAAGCGATTGGTGCCGTATTGTTTAACGTTTGTGATTGAATGAAATGGGAGAGCCTAAGAAACGAAAAGTGGACTCTGAATGTAGAAACTTTTTTGTGGAATAGGATAGTAAGCCAACATGTTTGATTTGTAAAGAAAGTGTGGTTGTTTTTAAAGAACATAACATTAAAAGGCATTATGAAACCAACACATAAACACATATAGTGGCATTCTTGGTTTGAGCCGCGAAAACAAGATTGCCAAGTTACGTCTAGAGATTGGGAGATTGACGAGAATAATTAACAAAAAGAGACAAGAAAATGAGTCGTCGATAAGGGCCAGCTACAGAGTTGCTCACATCTTAAGTAGAGCAATGAAGACTTTTTCCGATTACAAATGTGTAAAAAAAAAAAAGTGCTTGCTAGCAGTGATGGAAGAAATGTGTCCCGAAAAAAAGGATGCAGTAGAAGCTGTCAGCCTTTTTCGCATGACAATTACAAGGCGAGTGGAAGATGTGGGTGAAAATCTCCATTCACAATTAAAAGACAGAGCAGCAGAATTCCAAAATTGTTCTATTGCCGCTGACCAGTCCACTGACATAACTGATACTGCGCAACTCTTGGTATTTATTCACGGTACAAGCAGCAATTCTGATATAACAGAAGAGTTAGCAGCTATGAGGAGCATGCATGGGACTACAACTGGAGAAGACCTGTTCAAAGAAGTGTCAACCATCATAGAGGACCTTGCTCTTCCTTGGAGTAAATTAGTTGGAGTGACTACTAGAAATATGGTTGGATGTCACAGCGGACTGACAGCAAGAGTTATTTTAAAAGTGGTTGAGTCACCGCATCATTCACCAACAAAATCTCTGTGGAAAGGTTTTGAATCTGGACCATGTAATGATCATTGTGCTCAACACTGTACATTTCATCAAATCACAAGAACGTTGAATGACAGAAATACAGTCCGAATATGAAGACGTCCTATTTCCCAGTGAAGTGCGCTAGGGGGGGGGGGGAGGCTGGTTAAGTCGAGGAAAGGTGTTAAAACTTTTTTTTTTAATTTGAGACACGAAAATGAAATATTTATGACGGGAAAATCATAACAAGTGCCGCAACTGGACGACCCCTCATTGTTGTGGGATTTGACTTTTTTTTATGTAACATCACATCTAAATGAACTCAACACTAAAGTACAAGGAAAGACATATTGATTTCGCATGTGTATACAGACATAAGCGCTTTCCAAACAAAATTCAACATTCAACAAGCGGAAAAAGTGCATCTTGTCCACTTTACCAAAAGAAGGAATGACCCAACTTCTGAGGCTCTTGATGAATAATTTCAGTGAAAGATTTGTGGATTTTCATAATTTAAAAAATGAAATCCGTATTTTTGAAAATCCGTTTGCTGCCGATGTGTCAAGTGCCCCGACAGACCTGCAACTGAAACTGATTGACTTACAACGCCAGACATCTCTGCTTGACAAATTTCAAGTGATGCAAACTATTGACTTCTACTCCGTGTTAGCTGCAGAAACTTTCGCAAATCTTCGAAAATAAGCGCTAAGGATGATCACAATGTTTACAAGCACTTATCTGTGTTGACAAACTTTTTCTTGGTGTTTCATCTATGCAGGCAGATATTCAGAAGATGGTTTTGGAAAAACTTCAAGCATCACATTAATTTATGTAAGTAGGTCAACAAATAAAACTATTAAAAAATAGCTTATTGTATTTTTTTTTCCTTTTGGTGATATGGCCCGCGACACGAATGCCGAAAATTAAAATGGCCCGCAGACCAAATAAGGTTGGGCATCACTGCTATAAGCTATGCTCTTCCTATTGGATTCAAGACGCGTCCATCTTGAGATGCTGCGAGCCAAAACCACAAACCAAGTCCTAGAAATCTGCAACGTCTTGGACACAGCTGACGGAATCATTGAAGACCAAGCTTAAGTCGTGGTTACCACAGTGAACATAATGCGCGAGCGGCTTCTTTGGATGAAGTAATACTCGAAGACCATTGTGGCCCTACTATCCACTTTTATTGGAGGTACCATAATAGCTTTAGCCTCGCAATTTATTTAAAGATAAATGGAGATTATTCATTACTTGGAGCATTTGTTCAGCCAAGTCTGTAGACGTCTGGCTCTCACAAAAACGAAAGCCCAGACATGACTCTCTAATTGCTACTTTTTTTGGGGTATTGCGTCATCGGAGATAGCAAAACAGTTTTTTTTTAAAATATGCTAATTTGATCAACCAGCACTGCATTGCCCAACAGGTCTGTTATCTTGCTACAAACCCATGAAACATTCTATCTATGCTGTTAAATTCTAATATTCATAACAACTTTAAATAAAACCGGGTTAATGATTTTTGTATAACTATAATGGTGATAACTTTCTTTAAGAACTATGAACCAAATACTAAGCGTTAGTCAGAGTTCCGTATACTTATATGTATATACCTTTGGATAGATCAGCTGTGTGGAGAGGGGGCAACTGCTGTGTGGGTGACATCGTTCCGACAACAAGTACTTCACAGGTATTCATCTCCAAAAGACACTAGTACATGATTATGTGTTTGTAAAAATATAATGGTGTTATCTTTCTTTAAGAGCTATAAACCAAATACTAAGCATTGGTCAGATGATGACATTATTCCATGATTAACTTTGACATCTTTCTATCTTCCACATCTTTGTTATAAACCTGCTCCCCAATTTGTTTTCGCCTTCCATAGTAACAGAACAAACATTTCAACTTTAACGGTATATATGTCATTTACTCTGCTGTTTAGTTTTCTTGCTAAATCTTTAATGTTATTTTTTTATGTATTTCTTTAGATTTCATCTTCTTTTTTAAAATTCTGTTGTACTGATGACATTAACATTGTTTTCACATAATGCAAAGACAACAAAACAACGTGATGAAGACTTCCGAGGACGCTGTCGTCCTAAATGAGTATCTACTTCATTGGTTTGGATACAGTAGTCTTAGAATCTCAACTGTTGTGGCGGTTTCGTTGATCACTCTATTTGCCCCTGCGATATTAGTATGTTAGACCTCACATTTTAAATACTAAAGAAATAAATTGAGCTTTCAGAAAAATTGAATAATTAGCAGTTGTGTCGAAATTTTAATTCGTCAACATCAGGACTTTAGTGTCATCCGCAAGTTCTCAGGTGGCCCCAACTAGTCAAGAGTCATGAGTCCAAGTGCAATGAACCACTTTACGCCATTGTTGCTAGTCCACAGGCTGAGGGCCCCTAATGGTCGTGGGACCGGGTTCATTGAACCCCTTTCGCGCCATGGATGCTTCGCCGCTGAGGCAATCCATCACTGAGTACCGGCACCTAACCACTATTTCTTTACAAAATAAGAACTGTATATATATATATATATATATAATATATATACATATATACCTATTTATATATGTATATATGTAACATCTGTTACCTATTATGTAGTTACAATATTATTATATACATGAATCATATAAATAAAAATGTCTGTCACAATAGAATAAAAACTCAAATAGTTGTTTAAATTGTGGAAGCCTTGTATTACCGGGCTCATTAAAATCCATAAATTATACATGTAGAGCAGTGGTTCCCAAACTTTGTTGTCTCGTAGACCCTTGCCATGTTTTCCAGCTTTCGGTAGACCCCCTATATTAATTGGAAATGTCATAAATTTCAAATGTGTTTTTTTCTCACTGATTTCTAGCCAATATATATTCATTGATGAAATTCAAATTAAAATAAGCAAAATAAATTTAATATGTATCACATGAATTGACTAAACAACCCCTCCCCCATCCCAAAAAAAACAACAAAAAAACATCCTAATTTCATTACTGGGCTTCAATTTAGTTTAATATTAAAACTTCTCAATTAGATGATGTTTGGCTTTTGTACATTTGGAAATTAGGAAAATTCATTTCGTCCAATGTATGCCTCATTAATTTAGTCCTCACAAGAAACACTGAGATTATGCCTTCGTTTTGAGCAACTTTAGGTTATTCCCTTGTAGCTGCAAGTTAACCACATGAAACTTATGTTGAATAGACTATTTCCAATTCCTACTTAATGTTGTTTTTTTCTCTTTAAACTTGGATCTTTAGCATCCAAAAACTCAGAGAAAGTATTGTCAGACATCAGCTTTTCAACTCAGAGAAACTATTGTCAGACATCAGCTTTTCAACTCAGAGAAAGTATTGTCAGACATCAGCTTTTCAACTCAGAGAAAGTATTGTCAGACATCAGCTTTTCAACTCAGAGAAAGTATTGTCAGACATCAGCTTTTCAACTCAGAGAAACTATTGTCAGACATCAGCTTTTCAATTCAGAGAAACTATTGTCAGACATCAGCTTTTCAACTCAGAGAAAGTATTGTCAGACATCAGCTTTTCAACTCAGAGAAAGTATTGTCAGACATCAGCTTTTCAACTCAGAGAAAGTATTGTCAGACATCAGCTTTTCAACTTAGAGAAAGTATTGTCAGACATCAGCTTTTCAACTCAGAGAAAGTATCGTCAGACATCAGCTTTTCAACTCAGAGAAAGTATCGTCAGACATCAGCTTTCCAACAACTCTCATACCTCAGTGGTAAGGAGCAAGAGATGAACGTTTCAGGCAAAGAGCAGTTCTTGATGGATTTCTTGGTTTAAAACAAAAGGAAACTATGATACTTAAAACACTATATTATCAGGAACAGTTAAAGACGCCGCCTTGTACAATATTAATTTCATGTAGACAAAATTAAGCTAGTTATATTAAGATGTTAAAATTTAAAAATAAATAAAATACATTTGACTAATAGGGTTACAATTCAAAGGATTAATTAAGGTACGAATCATATGTGTGTAGCTTACGACTTAGTTTCATTAATTCTCATTAATTACAGGGAAATGAAATTTATAGTGTCGACATTACACAAGAAGGTCCATTATGGTAGACCCCATTTACTGGTCATAGAACCCCACAATTTATTTTTCACTTCCGTAGACCCCTTGGAAGCCCTCGTAGACCTCTATATTGACCACTTTGGGAATCACTGGTGTAGAGTATACACAATTAAACTAACAAAATGAGCCTTCATATGTTGTTTGTCTGCATTTAATGTTCCGGTAATAAAGCTGAAATATATTTCACAAGTGTACACACAATTAAGATAATGAAAATGAAAGATTGCCTCTTACGGTCTTGGCCGATACCTTGATCGATCAGCACAACAGACGAAATCCCTATAGCTATATCAAAAAGCCATATAAAAGAGAAGATCTCAACAGCTTATTGGAAGTCCTTCTTCGTTGTTATGTACTTATTTAGCTTTGAGTAGCGACGCATTATCTTATATAATACAGACGTTACTTCAAAAAAGAAGATGATTACGTCCTACGCGTCATGCATTTAGTCATGCATTATAGTTGACGGACCTAGATCGCGACACGGATAGTGGGGCTTTCTTTTTGTACCTTTTTTTTTTATTATTACAAAGCTTATATCAACTCACTCAGTCTGTCTGTCTGTCTGGTAAAAAGTTTTTAACATATTTTTTCTCTTATTTCCCATTCTCGGATCAAGTTAAAACTTTTCACAATTATTCATTGAACCTGACAAGACATGAATCAGTAAAGAAAATTAAGCAATTAGTTAATTAATTGTTGGTAATTTATTACTTTTTTGGTTATGAAATAAGGGCAAGAATATATACCCCTAGATAATCTATGTTTTTCTATTTGGATTTGTTGCCATTTTTACGTAAGCACCTTTGAACGTAGTGGATGGCGGCCTGGTAATGTCTTAGGTTCACGACTGTCATCTGGATAATCTCGGGCTCGAATCCAGCCCGCTGCGGTCCTGCTGAAAGGTTTTGGCTAGGATGTAATAACCTCCACTTCTGAAGACCAGAAATAGCAAATACATAAATACACAAACTTTTATTTGTTTGTGTTTTAAATATGAGGTGGGAAACTTTGTACAAAGCTTATATCATTTGACTCTCTCTGTCTTGCTGTATTTATTTTTCCCACTTGTCATTCTCGGATCAAATTGAAAATTTGCATAATTATATATAGATCCTAACGAACCACGAATCAATAAAAAATTAACCAATTAAACAAATTAGTGGAAATTAATTCATTTTATTAGAATTGAAAAAAAGGAAATAAATCGTATAGTATTGATATAAATAGATGTAAATGTGCAAGTCTTTCCCGTATATACTTTTTTTTTAAAAGTATTTTTCAAAAAAATATATTTTGCTTGTTTATAATTTTGCTATCCTAAGAAGCTCATAAAATCTGGATATTTCAAACATTAACACGAAATGGACCTACTCAACAACCATAAGCTCCGAAAATTTAATAAAAGAGTTATTTACAATTTTACATACATTGTTGAAAAAAAGTAGAAATATATTGCTTAAAACTACATTGGAACTTTTTTCTTTATATTTCCTATATTAGCCTAAAAGGGTTAAATTTCTTATTCTTTTGTTTGTGTGAAGATGCATTCAGCTTCCTTCATAAATAATGCATACCGGTGAATGGCTTTTCGCATTTAAACATCTTGTAGTCTACATACACAGGCAAACAATGTTTTGTCCGCAGCGACAGATTTCAACAGTGTTGTAGTTACAGTGGTTCCCAAACGCTTTCCGTTACGGAACACATTGCATATTCTGAGTGTTTAGTGTAACATTTTGGATTATTTTTTATTTTGAGAGATTTAGTGATATGGCGGCCTGCTTAATTATCCCAGTAGTTCGTGGAATACCAATTCAGACCTCGCGGAACACGAGGGTACTGTGGAACGCAGTTTGGGAAACACTGTTGTAGAAAATATCGTCTGCTATTTCATATTTTCAACCACTCGCCCACTCAAGTTAACGGTCAAACGTTAATTCATTCTTATGCAAATTTAGCAACCAACTTTATTGTAAAAAAAAAAGTCACTATTAACAACAAGTTCTTCTTAATTTATAATATGGGCATACATTTGAGCATATGATCAATTGCTCACATAATGTAAGTCCTCATTTCAACACTTTGCGATGTCTATCGGACGATACATGCTACAAAAAAAAATACTTTTGAAAAAAAAATGCTTGGAAAAAATACTTTAAAAAAAATACTTTTGAAAACAAATATACCTTTAAAAAACATTATAAACTTTTGAAAAAAAAAAAAGAAAAACAGTGTTAAAAAATCATTTAATTAAAAGAAAAAAAAAGCTTATACGAAGTGTATCTGTATCAGTTAGTTTGGGTCAGTCAAGAAGAAATCAGTGCAATTAGAAATATTTGTGCAGATTGTTTTTGTTTAGCGCAATGTCATGCTTTGAGCTTTCTCAATACACTATGATCCTATCTGAGTGAATTTTAGAGTAACCGTTTTTTTTAAAGCATTTAGAGAACAAAAAATGGGGGGAACTACCTGACTCAAGCCTTCTCAAGTCGACACTCTAACCACTCTGCTAGTGAGGTGCATATGACTGCAGAAGATTGTATAGTTATATTTTGTTTTGTCTCAAACATATTTTAAAGGGGACTAACTCAGCATGTACCACCACCTCTTTCCTTTGTTTGAGATACCAAACAAATAATTAATTACCAATAATTAATTAACTAATTTGTTAATTCGTCTTTTTATATTAAGTTTTGTTTTGTCAAAAGAAATAATTTCTTACAGAATTTCAGCTTATCCTGGACTGGGTGTCGGAGAAATAATGTGTATAAAACGTTTTACAAGACAGACACTCAGACAGAGTGAGTTGATATAAGCTTTGTATAAAACAACGCTCATAATAGAGGAAGAACTCCACATTTATATCCATAGATCTTAATCCTGTAAGCTTCCAATACTACCTGGCTTGTGAAACAGCATGGATTTAGAAACGCAATGAATCGAATGAAGGAGAGAACAATGAATAAAGAGTCAGAGATAAAGGTAGAGAGTAAGATATGCAAAGAAAAGAGGGTGGAAAAGAAAACAGAAAACACTACGACGGAGAGTAGGAAGAAAGAGTCAGAAAAAGAGGAAAAAAAAGAAATAGAAAGAAAGATGACGACTGAAAAAGAGTTATACAGGGAGAGAAACAAATGATAAAGGTATATTTTAACAAGGTTACAAAGACTGTTTGTGTGGAAACACAAACTCAAAATCGGCCCCCGAATTGATCCACCCAGGCAGGTAAAAAGGCAGGTATCAGAATTAAATTCTATCAAAGACCAATGACAGAGAAGAATAAGAAGAAAAAAGGTTGACAGATCTTGTGTGGTGCCCCAGCGGTCTAGCAGACCAAAGGATAGGTCAAAGTGAATGTGAAGTTAGATGTGAACCTGGCCTAACTGATGTCTGATAATGAATATCTAATTAATCTAATTGTTTTGTAAAGGGCCAATCTCTTATTCCAATCCTCAAAGAAAGAAAAAAAAACATTTCGTATAAAGAAAAATGAAATTCTTTTAGTTAAGTGTTATATGTCGGGGTATTTGCATGGCAGTAGTTCACGCGACAATATGAAAACCTACTTATTAATTGTTGTTTTAAATTATGTCCAACTTATATGCATACTAAATAGATATTTTTCTCTTAAAAAATAAACATTATTTTTGTGTAAATATAGTAGTTAGTAGGACAGAACTTACATAACGTAGCAATACAAATGTAAAAAAAAAAATATTATTTTACAACAAAAAGTCTAAAACCATTTGTATAAATGTGTTAAAAATATTTCAAATGTGTACCCCTGCTCTGCCCTACTATAGAGCCTCCCGTATTTGTTACTATTAATAGTGAATAGTTGTAAAAGTGGTGTATTTTTTATGAAAAACTGCTTGCATAAGTGATTTAAAAAATTAGATTTATCGCTTTTAGAAATGAAAAAAGTAGCCGTAACTTTGAATGGACTAAAATATTATGATGTCGGATTTTCACTATCTTTTCTAGTTTAAGAGATCTAAACGGGACGGACGGATGGATAGACGGACAGACATTTCACACAAAATTAATAGCGTCTTTTCCCCTTTCGGGGAAAAAACTACAACAAAGCTTATCTAAAGGGAAAGAACTCCGTCCTTAAAACTATATCTACCAATAATGTACAAGTAATTTTCCTTATTAAATATCTAACAAAATAATTAATTAACTAAGTATTTATGTTTATTGGTTCATATTTTGTTAGGTACAATAAAAAATTGTTTAAAGTATCAACTTGACCGGAGAATACGTGATGGAGAAATAACGTTGACAATTATTTAAGGGGACTAGACCCAACAAATTTAGTCATATAAGTGACTACTGAAGTAATAGTTTCTCTTGTTGCTATTAAACAAAATAATGAATTACCAGTAACAGACAGTTATCCATGCTACTCTTTTATTGATTCATGTCTTGTCTATGTCAATGAATAATTGTGCGTAGCTTCAATTTGATCCGAGAATGAGTATGAGAGAAGTAAGGTGTACACACTTTGTTACCAGACAGACAGACGGACAGACAGAATGAGTTAATATCAGCTATGTAAACAATATTTTTAAAAAAGCTTGACAAAAAATTGAGAAAGTGAAAGGTAAGGAGTAGGGAGTGGGGAGTGGGGAGATTGAGAGAAAGATTTATTATATTCAACAAACGAAATACCAAGGGGAGGTAATTCAGACGTCTCAAGGAAGTTTTTAATATTTAAGTAAGCCGTCTGGCGTTAGTCGCATACCCGCTGGCGCTCTACGCCATTTCGTAAGTTCTGTGACACCTTTTTAAAAATTTCAACAAACCTGAAGGCGGTTAACAAACAAAATGGCTTTCTAAACACTTGCCCACCCCTCGTACTCGACATCCATTCCGCATTCCTAACGATAATGGGGCCTCGTTCTCTTGGCATTCTTCACAGCCATAACTCTCTCAACTTTCTCTTATTGCATTCTCTTGCCACTCTCGCTTCTGGATATTTCTTGTCTGCGCCAGACTCACACAGCAACCATAGGAAAAAAAAGATATAATAATAACTGAACGGAAATGTTGTGGCAATGACCTCGTGTTGTTGTGTTCGGTGTGTGGGACCTGACCAAGTGGCCAGGGTTCAACAAGTTTGTTGTTTCAATCTTGGAGTACACTCATTATGTCCTGGGTTTTTCTCAGTCTACTTTTTCTCACATTTATGTTTTCTAGGTGTACTACTTTTGTTACTGCATGCACTACAAGTGGTTACTTACTCCTAGTCTCCTAGTAGAATACACTTTTTATGACTCTGTCCATTCCTAGAAATTTTGTAACACTCGAAAACTAGTTATTATTTAATCCAAATTGACGTGTCTTAAAATAAATAATAGTAATTTGGAATGCATGCACTTATCACATTCATAGATCAGCATAAATTAAAATAAAAATTTTCATGTGAGAAAAAATGTTATGATTGGTGCATTTTATTTTAATTTCTTTATTCAGACATTATTAAAACCCCACACACAGTAATGGTGACCTAACAATAACAACAGAACAAATATAAAGCTCAAACCTAATTACAAAAATTAACAACAAAACAGACTTTACCACGATGGTCCCTGGTTCGAACCTTTTCCGCCGCCTTTCACAGCCACCCTGTAGGGGGTTTGGACTAAGAAATAAATGATCTTCATTTCTGAAAGAGCTACTGAGACTTGTCAAGTGAATTTCTATTTTGTGGGCCAATTTAGTTCCAGCAATCTGTGTGGTGGCTTGATGATTAACCCTTTACTTCCGAGCTAGTGTTCTTGAGACAGAATCCCTACGGGAGGTTAAATTTTTATTCGAGAATCTTCTTTGATTCAAGGCAACACTACTGATCATACTTACTTGGCATGTGTTAGGGAAGCTGGATCAGTTAGTCTTTATTTTGGGTCCTAGTTAAAAACAAACTATTGTTCTTTTCATTGTAAAATAGGTTGGAACACAAACACTCCTACAGATTACATATACACACATATATATTAAATACATTATAATAAGTACGTCAATAGTGTGGTTAAATCATTATGCGCTATAAAGACCTCGGCGCCAATCGGCTTCACCAAAACAACTCCCGCACCAAATCTGCTGCTGTCTTTTTTCCAGGATTAGAGTCAGTACTGGATTTGCCTATAGCTTAGGTCCCTACTTACCTGGAGGCCCCCGAAAATTGTTTTGAAGAAGAAGCAAAAGAATTAAGTGTCTTAGGTTGATGTAATTACAGATGGCCTAATATTTCAAATAATATTACAGATGGCCTAATATTTCAAATAATATTAAGTCCAAAACAAGCAGAATATAAAATAACGTGTGCACACATTTTACCAGACAGACAAAGATTATAAAAGCTTTGTAATCGGATCCTGATTAGAGTCTTTTTCATTGGCAGTCAATTCTTTGAAATTCTTTCCATAATTTCTTTTTCTTTTGTCTACCCCACCTACTATGCTCTGGAACTGTTCCCTGCAGGAAAGTCTTTGCCAGCTCCTTGTATCTTGTGAAATGGCCTTACAGCCTAGCATGCGTTTTATGAAATGGTTTAGAAGGTCATCACGAGGCAGGTTCGCCATTGTAACCCTGTTTGGAGTTCCCCTTTTGTGATCCGGCCCTTGTGGTGTCTGTAATCTTAATGTAAGCATCTGGATTCACTGGCTTGTCCATGATTCCCAAGTTTTCTAGAAAGTCGCCATGATCAATGACCGGATAAGCCTAATAACTGTGTCTTTACCCACTCCATCACACTATAGAGAATACACAATAACAGACTACTTTAAAAAATATTTCGGTGTTTTCCTGGGAAATAAATACATATTCGTATCTTATTAGATATGAGTAGACATAAATAATCTTCATTTTAAATAAAATTGTGTAATCTGTATTTAAAAAAAAAATAAATATAAGATAAGGTTCCAGCAAGGAGTAAAAATATCCTATAATGAAACATTTGTTTAAATTTTTCGCTCCGAATATGATATTAACCCTTTCTCTCCGTAATTATTTTCCTCGTTTCGATAGTATTATTCATTTTGCTCGTTTGTATTTCACTATCCTGTCATCATAAAACTTCAATCACTTTTTTGTTTGTAATCAGAAAACGTTATATTTGGTATTGAATTATAGGAGAATGCATGTTCTCCTTACATAACACAAAGTTTGTAAATCCTAAATCAGTTTATTTTAATGTGGGAGAAATCAACGTTTGAATAGTCAATTAGGAGAGAGAGAGAGTTAATCATAACAAGGTGAAAGATGCTATCCTAGCATGTGAGGCGGACAGTGTCAATAGCAATGCAGGTTCTATCTCCAATGCTTATTATCTCAGTTTGTTTTTCTTTGTGAAGATTTAATAGTGAAATGATATGCGCTGGAAGGAAGGGCTCTTAATAAAATAAAAGTTTGTCTTTTTTTTTATTGCCATTGCCAGATTTCTGCGGGTTGTTGGCCAGAACACCAAGGCACTCGTTGACAGACCTGTGTGTCATGCACTTAAGAGAAGATAACAGTGTTGCCGCTCCGACATATTGCGGTTATCTCTCTTGAAAGTAAAACACGCAGCTAATCTTATCTCCTATTCTCTGTGCGGCGATATTGCCCTTCCAATCCAGTGCTGACATCCTTGAGGCAGACAACACTGGGGGTGCTGTGTGGGGAAGACCAAGATTGTCTCAATAAAACTTTATTCACGGCTTGTGGATCTATGCTAATCCTAATTTTTCCATTAGCTTTTTCCACAATTGCCATCTGACTCACCCACTCTGTAGGCTCTATCACTGGTTCTATGATTCCTCTCTGCACTAGGGTCTTAAGCTCCTCCTTAACTCTTTCCTGTAAAGCAATAAGGATCTTTCTACACGGCAAAACCTTGGGCTTTATGTTGCTATCAATCTTTAAAGACACTTCTCCTAAGTCACCCAAAATCGCCAGTAAACTTTGGACTACAGTCTTCTTCTTGGTTATTCACTACTGATGCTTTGAACCTATCTTTATTGACTTTGATTAGCTTCGTTCTTGTTAAGGTTTCATGACCTAGAAGCCATGCTTGAAGATCAGTGAAACTGTTTCAAATGTTGATGAAGAGAACGATGAAGAAGAAAAGGAAGGTGTGACTTCATTATTAATAAACTGTATAATCCTATCAAAAGTGAAGAAATTAAAGACATATTATGTAAAATGTCGAACAGACTATTGATCAAGAGATCTTATATCCAGATCCAAATGCCTTGACATTAACAGCTCTCAAATCGCGAATCCTTAATTACAGTTGTTGTTGTTTTTTAATCTATACATTTTCTTTAGAAACTGAAATTTAAATCGCGCGCCCAAAAAAAAAGTCCAATCATCAATGGCAAAGAAGACAGCTCATTTAGAAAAACGTGGAATAATTTCCCTATTTTTTATAGTCATTAGCAAGTCACTCAAAGTTGTTGAACTTTTAAAGTCTTAGAAGTGTTATGGATACATTTATTGTGAGAAATTGTATGTACACTTATTGTGAGAAATTGTATGTACACTTATTGTGAGAAATTGTATTTACACTTATTGTGAGAAATTGTATGTACACATATTGTGAGAAATTGTATGTACACATATTGTGAGAAATTAGCTTACTGGTTGTTATCCATGTGACTGCTGTCAAATTACAATCAGTCAACAATGACCTTGGATTACACTTGTTTAGTTTTCACACAAAAAGATATTTGTCCCCATATGTCTGTGTACTTAAATAATGTGAAAGCTTAGCAGCAAAGTTTTTTTTTAATTGTGGAAATACAGCTTCTGGCACCCATTAAGCTACCGTGGAAGTATTGACTGGAACCTCTCTTTCAGGTGTTAATTCGCTTGGAGTTATGTTCTCTTCTTTTATCTTATATAATACAGACGTTACTTCAAACAAGAAGATGATTATGTCCTACATAATGCATTTAGTTATGCACATTAACCAATGACTTAATTTCTGCCAAGTCGATGGTGTTCCTGGCTGGGTCAGGCAACCCATTCCATGCTCTAATAGCTCTAGGGAAGAAAGACTATTTGTAAAAATTGTCCTAGCATATGGGATGAGGAATTTGCGTTTATCTTTGTGTCTTTCAGAGTATTTTATTATATTTTTTTTTTGTATTTGAAGATTATGGTTCAGTGTTTTATGTATGATTGCTACTTTACTTTCGAGTTTTCTATCCTGAAGGTTTTCTAAATTTTGTGATTTTACTAAAGGCGTTACTGCTTATTCTATTATTGGCCTAACCAAAGTTAAATAACCTTTTAGTTTTATGTTCTTATTTGATTTATAGACATTTCTTTTAATAAACCCTAATGCTTTGATTTTTTGATAGTTTCATCAATGTGTGGATTCTATGACATTTTTTCATTTATTATAACACCTAGGTGTTTTGCGTTTTTAGTCTGTGTTACTGGTTTGCCATGAATTTCACAAAATTTAATAAAATACTCTGAAAGACACAAAAATAAAGGCACATTCCTCGTCCCATATGCTAGAACAAATTTGTACAAATACTCCTTCTTCCCTATTGCTATTAGATCATGGAATGGGTTGCCTGAGCTAGCCAGGAAAACCAGTGACTTGGCAGAATTTAAGTCATTGGTTAATATGCATGACTAAATGCATGACGCGTAGGACGTAATCATCTTCTTTTTTGAAGTAACGTCTGTATTATATAAGAACTAATGCTATTTGGCAAATCATTTATGTAAATTAAAAATAGTAGTGGACCTACTGGAGCTGAGTGGTGAGCTGATGGTGAGCTGATGGTGAGCTGATGGTGAGCTAATGGTGAGCTGATGGTGAGCTGATGGTGAGCTGAATGGTGAGCTGATGGTGAGCTGATGGTATTGAAAACTGGTTCTTGTCGTCTTAAAATTTGCTTTTATAAATTACATAATTAAGGAATCTTAATAAGTCTTGTACTTTTAAACATTTCACTAGAAATAGTTTCAGCTTTCAGCAAATGAAAATGACAAAATCTGAATTCACTTCCTTGCCTGGAGAAAATGGAAATCCTTGTTTAACCCTTAAAACGCGTATGGCAGAATTGTAATTCCATTTTGTATGCAAACATTGTAAAACAGCTCAGCACTTTAAGGGTTAAAAAAAGTTGAACCTGCCCTTACATTTCATATACAAGAAACCCATTACAATGAGTGACATGAAAAACATGAAATCTGTCTTTTACCCTTCATTAGAAATGTCAGTAACACAGTCGCAGTCAACGTCCTTCAAGGAACATACACATTTCTTCCTAAAGATTTTCTATTCTTCTCATTACCTTGCCCATGCTAAGACAGCGGGTACATCGGAATATTTTGTTTTTAAATCTTCAAGTACTTTTCAAAACTGCCTGTGGTTAAGGACCCTAGCTCTGATTTCTTGGTCACTGCGATATGTAAATCTATAATGTGTTGATATTGTAATGCAGCTTTGTGCAAACTTTCTCGCTAGAGTTTATGCTTGGGACAGTCTTTAAAAAAAACAATAAACTGTTTTTCTCAGTCAAAGATCAAGCTCCATCAGTTGTTACACTTAGCATCTTGTTCCCAGCATACCCAACACTCAACACAGTTCTTCATAGCATTAAGATTGTTTCTTTGACTGAGCGTATTGAAGTAATGCCAATAAGAATAATCTTCATGAAACTTTTTATAATGAGACAGTTTCAATCATTTATAGAGATATTTAGAATTATCTTTAATATATTTGCATTTTTATGTGTATTTACTGTGGGAACACCAGATTTTTTGTAGGTGTCCGCAGGCCGCATAAAACACTCCGGCAGGCCTCATGTGGCCCGCAGTCCGTTATTTGCCCACCCCTGTCTTAGGCTGTGAATGTTTGTTTGATTCTCCCCCACATGTTGAAAGTAGATATATTTTTGTGTGTTATGTAGGTTTATTGATTTTTAAATCAAATCTTTTTGCCATTGTCTCGTTTAATGAATAACTTGAACTATACAGATATACACAAAAGTAAGATGTTATTTTTGTTGAACAAATAAAACTTAACTGCATATAATGCCCAGCATATCACGTCGAGAAAGCGCGATGGCTAGAAAAAAGGAGGCGCGGTGGCTGAGTGATAAAGCGCTTGGCTTCCGAAACAGGGGCCCCGCGTTCGAATCCTGGTGAAGACTGGAATTTTTACTTTCGAGATCTTTTGAATCTACCTAGTACCTGACATTAGTAATGAATAGGTTTGTCGTTGTGCTGGTCACATGATGCCCTCGTTAACCGTGGGCCATAGAAACAGATGATCTTTACATCATCTGCCCCATAGATCACATGGTCTAAGAACTGTACTTTTTAATATTACGTGGTGTGAGTGAGTCCATGTTGTTAATGCTCTACTTTTGGTAATATCTGAAACAATCTATAACTATCACACTTGCTTTGAAAATAACCCAGTTCCTGAACTTACTTATAGAACGGAGAAATGCCCAGACTTGAAAGCTTCAATAGTGGAAACCCAACAGAAAGAAACAGGATATTTCTCAATTTCCTGACAATTTTTTTTTTCTAGCTTTTCTCCAGTGCCTATTGTATTTATTTTAAAAAAAAGTTTCTTTCTATTAAAAAAAAAAGATGTTTAAAGAAAAACCACATATAAACTAAATAAGTTTAATTATTACAGTTATTAAAGTAAATACATCTAAACTAATATCTTTGTGAGAAATATGCAGCAAATAGATATTTTATTTTCAAATTCAAATGTACTATAACAAGAAAACATTAAAAATTATTTTTAAAATTGACAATACTTCCTTTATGTAACCAAATCAAGCAAATTTTTTTCTCTTAAAATTAATGAATGTTAGATTTTAAAACTTATTTTTACCCCGCCACCCTCCACCCGTAGAAAGAATCCTAGTTAATCGAATGTATCGATCCACTACACCTTTTAAAATTTACATTTAAATCTTGACTTAGAAGACAATGCCAACAAATGTCCATTAACATTCATTTAGTAAACTCTTGAATCAATAACATCCTACATTCGGAAATTCCCAAACGCGTTAGTTCTTTCAATAACGTGATAGTCCTTTAAAATCATATGTAGGATCTAGACCTAGATTTAGTCTCTAGCCAAATTTACATTTATTTATTTTCAATGAAAAATTATAACGGTCAAATTGAGATTACGATGCAATAACGACGAACTATTAATATTTTTCTCAGTGATATCTATCAGCTATTAACCACCCACACAGGTTCCTCCATAAAGGAATAAAGATATTGTAAAAATAATTATATAAAAGCTACATGAATTTATATTGCAAGGGGCACCTTAATTTCCAAGCACAGACTTAGAAAATTGTTAAAATGAAAAAGACAAAAATATATATATGACGTCAACAGACTATGGTTAATAAGACCATCTCAAGATTGTTCCAAAAAGCCGAGTAATCATGGGGAAACCACTCCAATACACCGGAACTTAGGAAGAGAGATAATTAAAGTTTTTTTTTCTACTTTTGTTTTCTTCAAGTTTCTTCTCCAGCGTTTCGTTGCCACCGGATACAAGGACGCTGCAAAATACCGGAGATTTTCGCCTATCTAAAATTAGCCCGGTGGGACAAAGTGGTCAGCGATGATAGTCCACATTATTTTTTGAACAGTATGGAATGTCGTATGGACCTACTTGAATACGTAAAAATGGAATGCAGTTATGCAGTATACAAAAGTAGCAACATCATACGTTTAGGTCAGTGATGCTCAACCGAATTCGACCTGCGGGCCATTTTAACTTTCGACACGCGTGTCGCGGGCCACATCAACAAAAAGGTAAAAAAATGAAATCCAAATTCACCTGCAACTATTTGAAAAATTGGATCTAGTATTAATTAATGAGATATTTAAAGTCTATCATTTTCTAAGTGTCTAAAAATGGGTTCATTTCTCTACTTAAAATGTGAGCGACATTGTAGCTACCTTTACCACCAACTTATTTTCTTGTCTCTTTTTGATTGATATTTCCATCGATCCTCCAATCTCTAGGCGTAGTTTGACCAATCTTTTTTTTATACTCGGCTCAAACTAAAAATGTCTTCATATTTGTTTTATAATGCCGCTGTATATGTTGTTGTTTCTGAAACAGCCAGACTTTCTTTACAAAACAAATATGTTGGCTTATTATCATGTTCCACAAAAAAGATCCATTCACTTTTCTTGGTAGATTCTACATTCAGAGTCCCATTTCATAAACTCATAAACACACAATCGTTAAAGGTCATGGTACCAATCCATCAGAGAAAAAGTGAGAGCCCTAACATTTTTGAAGGGGTGAGGATTTTCTACTTTTGTGCCGACGTTTCGGCGGGCCGGATGAAACCACGTCACTGGCCCGCGGGCCGTACTTTGGGCATCACTGATTTAGGTTAAGGTCATAGGAAATTATTTTTTTTTTTTTATTTTATTGTTGGATCGGTGCGAGGCAAATACAAACACTACTATATTAAAGTTTATTCACAGAACGAATTATTTTGACAACTTAGGCTTCGTTTTAGTAGAGGCATTTTTATGAAAATAATTATTAGCTTGCCAAATATGTCTTAGCAGGGTTGGTCTTAGGCATAGGCAAACTAGGCAGCGCCTAGGGCCTCCATTTGATGGAAGGGGTGGGGGTGCCTCGCAATTTTTTTTTAGCTGGAAAAATCGAAAAAAATATTTAGACAGGGTCAGTCTTAGGCATAAGCAAACTAGGAAGCCGCCTAGGGCCTCCATTTGATTGGGGGGGGGGGGCGCTTGCAATGGACTAAAAAAAAATTTTAAAAGAAATAATAGCGAAACTTGGATCGAATCTCAAACATAGCAAAACTTTATAGCTCTAGGTCTGCTAGACTAGCTCTAAGTGTTTACCATGACTCAGGATTTATGAACAAAAGTGTTGTTTTTTTTTTACTTGTTAGACTACCAGTTAAAGACCTTTTGGCGAAAATGTCAAGTCGTTAGTTCGAGTTTGGTGCATCAAAAGGCAAACGAAGGCTTTTTTACACAACAATATACAACAGCTATCAGATTTCCATGAAAATCGTAAGAGCCGTTTTCGAGAACCATGTCAATTTGATGTAGATAATAAACTTGTGTTAGGGAGGGTCTCTCCGTTTTAGAGTAGCCTCCTGAAAATGCGCTTTTTTTCTGCTTTCGGCTCAATGGTTAGAAATAGATGAGTAGACATTGAGTAGATCACCTAAACATTAAGAGGTCAATGGAGTCAATGACATCTATCGGCAACTACTTGAAGCTCGTTTGATTTGGTTTCAGGCCCCAGTTAGAGGAACAGGTGCTACCAGTTTTGTAAAAGCTGCATGTCTGGCTGTCACGTTTAGATCTGAAACACAAGTTAAGGCATTTAAAAACTGATTTCACCATATTTTGAGGCTAAGTTTAGGTAAAGTGGCTCCTCTTTGTCTTCTTAAAACAAACCGTTTAATTTTTTAAAGTTTATTATGCACAATTTTCTTTTTCTCTGTCTGTCTGTCTGTCTCTCTCTCTCATCCTCTCTCTCTCTCTCACACTCTCTCACTCTCTTTCTCTTAATTTATAGATCACAAGTTAAAGTTTTGTCGAATCCTGGTAGCATTCTTTTTGTCTATCTATATCAAATAGACCACTTTGAATAAATGGGAGTAAAATAAAGACAGAAAGAAAAAAATGAGAGAGAGTAAGAGAGTTATAGAAAATCCAGAGAGACATCGAGGAGCCTAAGACAGATCCAAGAGAGAAAAGCAGAGAGATAGTGAGACAGGGCAAAGAGAGACCTCAGAGAGACAGACAAAAAAGACAGAGAGTTAGAGCAGAGAGACAACCCATATAGATAGCAAAGAGAGAGATAGAAAGACAGCAGAACTACAACTCCTCATCGAGACAGAATAGAACCAAGAAAGATAAAGAGAGGAGAGAGAGAGAGAGAGAAAACATGAGAGAGAGAGAGATAAACAAGAGAGAGAGAGAGAGAGAGAAACAAGAGAGAGAGAGAAACAAGAAAGAGAGAGAAACAAGAGAGGAGAGAGAGAGAGAAACAAGAGAGAGAGAGAGAGAGAGAAACAAGAGAGAGAGAGAGAAACAAGAGAGAGAGAGAGAAAAACAAGAGAGAGAGAGAAACAAGAGAGAGATAAACAAGAGAGAGAGAGAGAAAAAAACAAGAGAGAGAGAGAGAGAGAAAAACAAGAGAGAGAGAGAGAGAAAAAAAAACAAGAGAGAGAGAGAGAAAAAAAACAAGAGAGAGAGAGAGAGAGAAACAAGAGAGAGAGAGAGAGAAACAAGAGAGAGAGAGAGAGAAACAAGAGAGAGAGAAAAAACAAGAGAGAGAGAGAAACAAGAGAGAGAGAGAGAAACAAGAGAGAGAGAGAGAAACAAGAGAGAGAGAGAGAGAAACAAGAGAGAGAGAAACAAGAGAGAGAGAGATAAACAAGAGAGAGAGAGAAACAAGAGAAGGAGAGAGAGAAACAATAGAGAGAGAGAGAAACAAGAGAGAGAGAGAGAGAAACAAGAGAGAGAGAGAAACAAGAGAGAGAGAGAGAAACAAGAGAGAGAGAGAAACAAGAGAGAGAGAGAAACAAGAGAGAGAGAGAGAAACAAGAGAGAGAGAGAGAAAAAAACAAGAGAGAGAGAGAGAAAAAAACAAGAGAGAGAGAGAAAAAAAAAAACAAGAGAGAGAGAGAGAGAAAAAAACAAGAGAGAGAGAGAAAAAAAAAACAAGAGAGAGAGAGAGAAACAAGAGAGAGAGAGAAAAAAAACAAGAGAGAGAGAGAGAGAAACAAGAGAGAGAGAGAGAGAAAAACAAGAGAGAGAGAGAGAGAGAAACAAGAGAGAGAGACCAAAGACACAGCAATGAGATTAAGAGAGAGTATGAGGATGGCTGCCTGGTCGTGCGGTTTGAGCGCTGGACTGTCGTTCGGATTTATCGATGGTCGAGGGTTCAAATCATGCCCGCTCCAATCCCCCGTCGTCCTGCGGGAGGTTTGGACTAGGAAGTAATTATCTTCAACTCTGAAGGAACATCCAAAACCTGTAAAACATTTTACAAACATTTTGCAGACAAAACAAAAGACAAAGCAAAGAAAGTAAAAGCAAGAGAGAGAGAGAGAGAGAGAGAAAGAGAGAAACAAGAGAGAGAGAGAGAAAAAAAGAAGAGAATGATAAAGTCATAAAGAAACAAGACAAAGAGAAAGTAAGAGAGTTACTAGAGAAAAAGCGAGAAAAAAAATGAATGAGAGACCAGGGAAAGAATAGCAGTGTGAAAGAGAAAAAGACTAGAGAAAGAGAGAGAGAGAGAGAGAAAGAGAGTGAAAAAAATAGCACAGCACAGAATCTGAGACCAGATAGAGAGAAAAAAAAAGGACCTGCCTGACCAATTGTTCTCCACTATTCCCGGTCACCTTAATGTTATTTGCTTTTCTTTGTATTTGCTTGGACTGAAGGTGAACTTCTTTGTTCAATTCATGTGTCACCGAACAAGAGAATAATAGTGTTCACTTGTTCCATTACTTTTCTCTTAAAGTTTTTTTTTTGGTTTGGGGGGGGGTAGAGAGAAAGATAATTTGGGGGTTGGGGAGGGGTGCTGAGATTGATGATACATGTTTCTTATTGTGGATACTGCCGTAGTGTGACTATTGCTTCTAGGCGCTGTGGCCGGTTCTGTTTAGGTTCGCGTCCTCGTCCTTGTTTCACACAGGCCGATATTTTAAGGAGGGCGGGTGGGTGCCTGGGGCTTCCACATACTAAAATCCGGCCCTAGTTACACCATATTTCCTTCACCTTCTCCTAGCAAATCATGTCTCCTACTGCTACTATTGAACAATGATGCCATAGTTATCATTATAAGCATTCAGCAAAAGTGGAAAGTTCTTAGAGGTGTAAAATGGTTTTCTCTTAAGTGTTGTTCTTTTTTCTAATATATTTTTTTTAACCTATAGGCTTTTGTTTAAAAAGTACTCTGCCTTTGGAAATCAAATTTATGTTTACACAAAGTACTTTTTTTTCTCTTCGCTTTGTAGACCTCGCAAAATGCTATTAGTTTGGATGGGCGTCAGCTTGAGAGAGAGTTGTCGACAGCCCCCTGCCTGGTCTTAGCGCCCTCCTGCAGTTGTCCCCCGAAGACGTTCCATTAAGAGACAACCCTTCTTGACACGGGACTCGTGCGTGACATCACGAGGTCAGGCGCGGTGACGACAGGAACCTTTCTGGGTGCCTACGTACCAACCGGACACACGTCGAGTCCATTCACTAAACGAATCACAACTCTTGAGTGAATCAACCGTCACGGCATTGGCCAAGGGAAGACAGACACAATGGTCGTCTGCTTGGAAGTCACCTGAAACAAACGGAAGTGATGTATTAAAATCACATTTTAGTTTGTGAAAATAGTTAAGAAAGAACATTACAGTGTTGTATATTCCTTTTATTAGCTTGTACTTTCGACAAGAGCGGGAAAAAAATGAAGATGAAATTTTTTTTTTTGAATTTCCAATACGGCGTTAATGATTTTACTAAAAATTGTAAGGTTTATGGGGTAAAAGATCAGTAGCTGATAGGACACATAGTATGACCTCTGGTTTGACCATTATAATGGTTCAATTAAATGTCGCACACGTATTTTTATCATTACGTCACTCCGGTTTAACGGGATTTCCCGCAATCGCCTCAAATGTATCTTTGTATTGAATAAAGAACGCCACAAACAAAAAGATGTGCATGAACATTTTGGGCATGTCTTACGTAAGAGTAAAACTTCAAGCTCCAGAACTGTATAAAATATACAAATGTAAAATACTAGACTAGAAACTTGATTCTAGATAACTGATTTTACATTGCTCGCTGGAAAGACTCCTAGCAATAAATGAAGTATTAAAAGAGTTGAATTGAGTGAGAGAGTAATGGTATTTGTTATCGTATTTGTTATGGTATTTGTCTTTCTTAAAGTACTTACAGTATTTATTAAGTACATTATCTCATGTCATGATGTTGAATGTCAAATTGCAGGTGCTCTAAAAGTTTACCCCCCCCCCCCCCCGCGAGTCCCCAAATCTCTAACTACGCCACTGCAAGAAGCATAAACTTCTCCTAAAAGTGTGACGTCATTCAGTATTTTAAAGAAATATTGATGCCATCATGCAATCGTGTGGTCTAGAATTCGCTGGTGTAAACAGAACTAGACAGTGGGGTTCTAATTAAGAGTTATCTCGCATGTTTGTAAATATTACAAAAGGGACACAACTTAATAAGGAAGAAAGACACTCGGTAGGACTTATGTATATAACCAGTTTGACTAGCTTGCCTTGACGAATAATAGTTCTACCTCTTCGTTTTCATCTGTATGTTGGATGGTTCAGATGACTAGACCAATATTTGAGGTAACTGCGACTAATCGTTTAATATATTTTATTTTATTCATTCATGTTTTGACATCGACAATGAATAATTGTGTAAAGTTTCAACTTTATCCGAGACTGGGAAGTGGGAGTAATAATGTGGAAAGATTTTTTTTTTTTCTAGACAGATTAAAACCGGTTAAAACCAGTCACTTATATAAAAATATGAATTTTGAGATGGGATTGAGCCTCGATATGAGTGAGCTAAATTAAAATGGAAAGACGTCACGTGATTTGGCATACTTGACCTTCTTTTGTTCTTAGGAATATCATCGAACTGGTAGTTATCTTTATCATCGGCCCTGAAGGTTAGATTTTTAAAAAGTCTGACCTTTCATTCAAAACGTCTGGCCTTTGTTTTAAAAAGGTGTGACCCTTGTTTGAAATCTATTTTTAAAACCTCTACGGGATATAACTCTGCATACATCACTTGTATAATGAATAAAACATTTTTCTGTTATTAAAAACAAACTGTCATGAGAATAATTTCTTGATTTACTATTTGCAGACAGACAACAGAATTTCTGTAACCTGACCTATAAAACTAAATGTTTTAATTATATATTTTATTAATTTATAAAAGTCAAGTACTTTTTCAAACATTAGGCTACACTGTTGTCTCTATGACCTACGTTTAATAAAATTGCATAGTCTCACGTATTCACAAACAAACCATACAAGTGTTTCCCACATCTTTTCCTTAACTGAACACTTCGCACATCATTAATCAATGCAACAACCATATATCTCAATCATTCCAGTAGTAAAAAAAAAAAAGTAAAGTTCCCCTTTCAGACCTTCCGATTTATAGAACAGATGATGTTAAGGTCATCTGTTTCTTAAGCCAACAGTTAACAACCGCCTTTACTTTCCCCAACTAAATTCTGGTACCCATTAACGTTGGGTTGACTCATAGGCTGCCTAAAAATCCCAAAATTCAAAATCCCACCACCCCGCCCCATTTCAGTAGTTCGTGGAACAATATTCGAATCTGATGTCCACCTATCGTTCGAGATTTCCTATCCTTTTTATTAACCATGTGACCCGGGAAAGGCTTTTATCCCGTGGCCAGGATGAGGAATTGGTTCTTCACCAGCCCCTCTGTCTGGAGTCCCCCTGCGACTAGGTGATCATGTCATCACACCCGGCTTGTCATGTTGCACGGTCCTCTCAGCCATGACATGAGTTCCTCCTCCCATGCCGACGGGAGGCCCGAGCCCCACGTGGGGGCCCTCCTTACGTCTATAATGTGCCACAGCACTCGTGAGGGGACCATCATCACCCATATGGCCCCCGTCGGGGAACGAGGCAGTGGGTTTTTAGACTGGTTAGCAAGCACATCCCCACCAGGTGCAGATACACTCGCTAGAGCATACAGTGGTAGTTCACTGGGAGCCATGTTAACTCTCTTTCTTGACCTGTCCACTTCTCCGGACGGACGTTTTCCACGGAGGTGCTACGATGAGGCGACGGGAGCTGGTAATCCTGCGTGGAACAATATTCAGGCCTCGCGGAAAACTAGGGTTTTAGGGAACACAGTTTGAGAATCACTTGTCTCTAAGGTGTTGGTGGAACTAAAAAGACCATGTTAAAATAAAAGAAATTGCGACTAAGACGCTAAAATGTAAAAATACTATTTAATGTTCAATTTTCATTATTTGATTGTTCAGTTCAATTATCAATTATTATTAGTCCTTAGTAATGTTTTACAATAAACATTTTTTTAAAAAGCCCCCTCAAAAAGAGGCAAAGAAAACAGGCATTGAAAAGAGGCAAAGTCCAAGGGCTTCTGTGAAGTAAAGAGCTCGACAATTGATGTCAAACCGAACAAAATCTAAAATATCCTTTAAAAAAAAATAGGGATATTTAAAAACCTAAAGTTCCATATCCCAGTCTTTAAGGAGACTCGAAACCTAGTTCTTTCTGTTGTGAAGCCAAGCACCTTGCCACCCAGCCACCAAGCCAACATACATAAGCTAAAACTAAGCACGTTGAGTCTCTCAAGACTTAAAGCAGGGTGTCGACATCATAGAGTCAACAGTTCAAAGTCGCCAGCACAATGATTCTTCTTCCAGCCATAGTTGGATACTTAGTACGCCTTGTTAGATATCAGCTTCACATGTCCCTTAGTTTGTTGAACCTCTGGGGTAACACACATGATCTGTCTATCGTCTTTCTCCATTCCTCTTTTGCTTTCACTAGAATTTCTTTCAATGACAGGCGCGTCCATTCTTTGATGCTTGTTTTTTTCCCATCGCTTTCCCTCACCTCCTCTTCTTCTTTTTCCTTTTAGTGTTCCCTGAAGGGAGGTTATTGCGAGCCCTGATCACCTTGTGATATGGCCATAAACAGTAGTGACCTAATGACCACTGTGTGGATGAAGATAATATTTAAAAAAAAATGATCAAAGCTTTACCATTATTCTAACTCGGACTCTTTCAGAATGCTGTTACATTTGGTCACCATAACGGTCATTTTTTGTTGAAATAGCTCTAAAGATTCCATGATACCAGAACATGTTTCATAGCTCGTCTGAAGGTTCTATAAAACCAGAACATGTTTCATACCTCGTCTGAAGATTCTATAAAACCAGAACATGTTTCATACCTCGTCTGAAGATTCTATAAAACCAGAACATGTTTCATACCTCGTCTAAAGATTCTATAAAACCAGAACATGTTTCATACCTCGTCTAAAGATTCTATAAAACCAGAACATGTTTCATACCTCGTCTAAAGATTCTATAAAACCAGAACATGTTTCATACCTCGTCTAAAGATTCTATAAAACCAGAACATGTTTCGTATCTCGTCTGAAGATTCTAAAAAAAACAGAATATGTTTTATAACTCGAATAAAGATTCTAAAAAAAACAGAATATGTTTTATAACTCGTATAAAGATTCTAAAACAAAAACAGAATATGTTTTATAACTCGTATAAAGATTCTAAAAAAAAAACAGAATATGTTTTATAACTCGTATAAAGATTCTAAAAAAAAACCGAATATGTTTTATAACTCGTATAAAGATTCTAAAAACAAGATTACAAAGAGAGTTTGTGTTACACAAACTCAGAGGCGGCCCCCGTCGAAGTCGGATCCTTGTCGGATCTGCATATTCGCAAATAATATTCAAGAGGTGATTTAATTTTGATGTAAAATGTTTTACACGTTTCGGATGTTCCTTCAGAGTTGAAGATAGTTACTTCCTAGTCCAAACCTCCCGCAGGACGACGGGGATGGGAGCGGGCAGGGTTTGAACCCTGGGCCATCCATAAATCTGAACGACAGTCCAGCGCGCAAACCGCACGACCAGGCAGCCATCCGATGGTCAAAAGTAATAATGTTTCAAAGATTCATTTGCCGTAAATTTAAATTTAAATTTAATAAAAAAATAGTAGATTAGTTTTAGTATATTAAAACATTACAATATTGATCAAAACGTTTGGAAATGAAAATCTACACTTTTTTTTTTTACACTTTAAGTTTAGAAATTGAAATTCTACATCTTAATCTAGTCTATTTTAGTCTAAACTAGATCTAGAAATTCTAGATCTAGACTCTAAAATAATTTTAATTAGAATATAAATCCAGATCTAGATATACTGTAATAAAAATCTAGATCTAGTTTAAAAAATCTAGATTAGATCTAAATCAAGATATCATTCCTTTTTTAAACGCGAGTCACATAACGAGGCTTAATAAACATTACTATACCGAGTTCTTTTTTCATTTCATTTGAAGAATTAATTCCATATAACGTCAGAGGGAAAAAAAACACTACGTCACACGGCCTAGCTAGACTAAAAATCTCCTTCATCTATAAGAGCCATTTATCGAGTGTTCATAGACTTAGGTGCACCGAGTGCGTTCTTTAAGCATTTCATTTAAAGAATTCATTCCATATGACGTCAAAGGAAAAAAAAAACACTACGTCACACGGCCTAGCTAGAATAAAAATCGCCTTCATCATTACGAGCCTTTTATCGAGTGTTCATAGACATTGGTGCACCGAGTGCGTTCTTTTAGCATTTCATTTAAAGAATTCATTCCATGTGACGTCAAAGGAAAAAAAACACTACGTCACACGGCTTAGTTAGACTAAAATATGTTTTCATTAATACAAGCAATTTTTTCGAGGGTTAATAGACATTGGTGCACCGAGTGCGTTCTTTTAACATTACATTTAAAGAGTCCATTCATATGACGTCAAAGAAAAAAAATTCCATTACCTCACAATAGGCTAGTACCGGTACCATAAAAAAAAATGTCTTTATTTACACGAGATATTTAACGAGGGTTCATAGACATTGGTGCACTGAGTTCTAATAGATATTATTTAAAAAGGATCAAAGCCACATTGTTTTTGCGTTTTGTCTGTCAGTCGGTCTGTCCGTTATCTTGATATAAAAAAAACAACTAAAAGTTATTAAAAATTGATTAACCTTTATTTTACGTTTCAAAACATCGCAATAATTTTTAGGTATGAACACAATTGAAAAGTTTATATAATAGATTGTTCCGGATGTTTGTATAAATAGTAAAAGAAAAAGAGAATTTCAGATAAATGTAATACCGTTAATTAAATTTTTTGGATGGTCTCGTATAAAAATGAGATGTACTACAGCCACGTGGAGAGATTTTCATACCTTACTTTGGTGTTTGGATTCTGTTTTCCTTAAAAATCGGAACATAATATTAACGATAATTAGATTTTTTAATGTTTTAGGTAGAAAGTTAAATGTACTGTAAGAGAGTAGTGAGTTAAAATATTTTTCATAAAAATCCGTAAAAACATTATTTCGTAAATGAGAAGATTATTTGTTTATTAATTAGAAGAGGGAGTTCAAACAATTATTTGGCGTTAGTAGATTTTTAAATAAATTCGGAAATTTCTGGCGACGATTTGTAAGAAACAAAATCCGGAACTTTCTTTATCGATTACAAAACTTCTATGTTATGTTTTACAAGAAAATTAAATGTCTAAAAAGTAATTTTCAGTAATCAATTCTAGTAAATTACTTTTTTTAAAAGCCTTATGCGATTTCAAACAATCATTAGGCATAATTCATGTTTTATAAAACAATATCCGGAACATTTTTACACTTAATGAAATATAAGTCAGTATAGAGATTATGATTTAGCATTAATATGCTATTTACATAAAAAACGGAACAACATATTATTGATAATGTGTTTTTGCAACGTTTAAGCATGGAAATTGAATGTAATATAAGTTAGAAGAGCAAACAAACATTTGTTGGCGTTGATTAGTTTTGCACAAAAAAATCCGGAACAATCAATTTTAGATACTTAAAACTATTGAGATGTTATGGGAGGAACATTAAAGGGTAAATCAGATTTTCAATAGCTTTTAGAGTTCTAGTTTTTTAAATCTAATCGTGACGGACAGACCGACCAACAGACAAAACGCACAAAAATAAGCTTCTTTTATTCGGATGGGGGCACTAAACAAAAAATAAATAAAATCTGATTTTTAAAAAAAGTTTAAGGAATTGGTTTAGCACCTGATCATGTTGCGACGTTACGCTACTGCACGAAAATCGCTGCATAAAAAGTCCATTTAAAAAAATGTGCGTGATATTTACATACAAAGTGCATTATTAGCCTTTATAAACAAACAGAAATGTTTTCTTTTAATTTTAGCAGCTAGTTGACCAGAAAAAACGTCTTTAACTATTATTTGTATTTGTTGTAAACATTTCCTGTACATTTTAAAAATATATTTGACTTAGTGATACTGAAAATACACAAAAATTGTCCATCTTTGTTAGCATATTGTAACATTGCCTCCCTTACATTTACGTAATTGTTTTAGAATTGGTGTATTTTTATGAAAAAATCGCTTGCATAATTAATTTTATAAATTAAACGGTTTGCTTTTAAAAACCAAAAGTAGCCGTTGCACCTAAACTTTTCAAGCCGGATTTAATGATGAAATAATATTTTTCATATCTCTTCTAGTTTTTTGAGATCTGAGTGTGACAGACGGACAGACGGACAGACGGACAGACGGACAGACGGACAGACGGACATTTAGCACAAATCTAATAGCGGCTTTTTCCCCTTACGGGGGCCGCTAAAAAAACAGAATATGTTTTATAACTCGTATAAAGATTCTAAAAAAAAAAAAACAGAATATGTTTTATAACTCGTATAAAGATTCTATAAAACCAGAAAATGTTCCATAACTCGTCTAAAGATTCTATAAAAACAGAATATGTTTCATACCTCGTCTGAAGATTCCATGACACCAGAACATGTTTCATACCTCGTCTAAAGATTCTATAAAACCAGAAAATGTTTTATAGCTCGTCTAAAGGTTCTATAAAACCAGAACATGTTTCATAACTCGTCTGAAGGTTCTATAAAACCAGAACATGTTTCATACCTCGTCTGAAGATTCCATGACAACAGAACATGTTTCATACCTCGTCTAAAGATTCTATTAAACCAGAACATGTTTCATACCTCGTCTAAAGATTCTATGAAACCAGAAAATGTTTCATACCTCGTCTGAAGATTCCATGACAACAGAACATGTTTCATACCTCGTCTAAAGATTCTATAAAACCAGAACATGTTCCATAACTCATCTATCAATACAATCCATGCACTGTTAGGAAAAGCTCAAGATTTATGATGTTTATTTTAAAATTGTTACGCAGACAGCTCTTAAAATAAGAAACACAACTCTAGCGGGAAGTCTGTGTTTAAATCTAATGACATAATTACATGTTTTTCTACAAGAGACTGGCTATTTAGTTTTGAATTTTCTTAACTTGTCCATTGGGATGTAAATTACAAAGTTCTTCTAGTATCTTTAAATGTATAAATTGAAACTTGTGTTATGAACTTAAATTAAAATAGATTCAGTAACTAAAGCATTACAGATATTACAAAATAAGAATTGATAGCTATGCCAATTTCAAGAGCAATAAAAGGTATCACATAATATATAGAATCTATAATGTTTATATTACAATATTGCTAAAAATACATTTAAAATACAAAACGCTTTTAAAATATTTTCAATAAGTCGGTTTTAAATTGTGTGTAACTAGCATGTTACATTTAGATTAAAGAAAATTAGAAAAGTTATTAAAGATCCTGTACATTATATTTGATATCCCGCTAAGTCACTGCAACTGCACGTAGCACTCCTACTCAAAAAGCTGCAAGGAAGTAATACGGCCCGCTGGCCCGGCTGGCCGTATTTTAGGCTCCACTAATTGTAAATCGCCCACTATTTGTTCTATTATATGACAAATATAAACAAAAGATCAGAAGCACCTCAAGGGTTGGGGTTACTACGCTTATTTAAGTCATTACTTGCCCCACACTAAATCATTACTTGCCCCACACTAAGTCATTACTTGCCCCACACTAAGTCATTACTTGCCCCACACTAAGTCATTACTTGCCCCACACTAAGTCATTACTTGCCCCACACTAAGTCATTACTTTCCCCACACTAAGACATTACTTGCCCCACACTAAGTCATTACTTTCCCCACACTAAGTCATTACTTTCCCCACACTAAGTCATTACTTGCCCCACACTAAGTCATTACTTGCCCCACACTAAGTCATTACTTGCCCCACACTAAGTCATTACTTGCCCCACACTAAGTCATTACTTGCCCCACACTAAGTCATTACTTGCCACACACTAAGCCATTACTTGCCCCACACTAAGTCATTACTTGCCACACACTAAGCCATTACTTGCCCCACACTAAGTCATTACTTGCCCCACACTAAATCATTACTTGCCCCACACTAAGTCATTACTTGCCCCACACTAAGTCATTACTTTCCCCACAATAAGCCATTACTTGCCCCACACTAAGTCATTACTTTCCCCACACTAAGTCATTACTTTCCCCACAATAAGTCATTACTTTCCCCACACTAAGTCATTACTTGCCCCACACTAAGTCATTACTTGCCACACACTAAGCCATTACTTGCCCCACACTAAGTCATTACTTGCCACACACTAAGTCATTACTTGCCACACACTAAGTCATTACTTGCCCCACACTAAGTCATTACTTGCCCCACACTAAGTCATTACTTTCCCCACACTAAGACATTACTTGCCCCACACTAAGTCATTACTTTCCCCACACTAAGTCATTACTTTCCCCACACTAAGACATTACTTGCCCCACACTAAGTCATTACTTTCCCCACACTAAGTCATTACTTGCCCCACACTAAGTCATTACTTGCCCCACACTAAGTCATTACTTGCCCCACACTAAGTCATTACTTGCCCCACACTAAGTCATTACTTGCCACACACTAAGCCATTACTTGCCCCACACTAAGTCATTACTTGCCACACACTAAGCCATTACTTGCCCCACACTAAGTCATTACTTGCCCCACACTAAATCATTACTTGCCCCACACTAAGTCATTACTTGCCCCACACTAAGTCATTACTTTCCCCACAATAAGCCATTACTTGCCCCACACTAAGTCATTACTTTCCCCACACTAAGTCATTACTTTCCCCACAATAAGTCATTACTTTCCCCACACTAAGTCATTACTTGCCCCACACTAAGTCATTACTTGCCACACACTAAGCCATTACTTGCCCCACACTAAGTCATTACATGCCCCACACTAAGTCATTACTTGCCCCACACTAAGTCATTACTTTCCCCACACTAAGACATTACTTGCCCCACACTAAGTCATTACTTTCCCCACACTAAGTCATTACTTGCCCCACAGTAAGTCATTACTTGCCCCACACTAAGTCATTACTTGCCCCACACTAAGTCATTACTTGCCCCACACTAAGTCATTACTTGCCCCACACTAAGTCATTACTTGCCCCACACTAAGTCATTACTTGCCACACACTAAGCCATTACTTGCCCCACACTAAGTCATTACTTGCCACACACTAAGCCATTACTTGCCTCACACTAAGTCATTACATGCCCCACACTAAATCATTACTTGCCCCACACTAAGTCATTACTTGCCCCACACTAAGTCATTACTTTCCCCACAATAAGCCATTACTTGCCCCACACTAAGTCATTACTTTCCCCACACTAAGTCATTACTTTCCCCACAATAAGTCATTACTTTCCCCACACTAAGTCATTACTTGCCCCACACTAAGTCATTACTTGCCACACACTAAGCCATTACTTGCCCCACACTAAGTCATTACTTGCCCCACACTAAGTCATTACTTGCCACACACTAAGCCATTACTTGCCCCACACTAAGTCATTACTTGCCCCACACTAAGCCATTACTTGCCCCACACTAAGTCATTACTTGCCCCACACTAAGTCATTACTTGCCCCACACTAAGTCATTACTTGCCCCACACTAAGTCATTACTTGCCCCACACTAAGTCATTACTTGCCACACACTAAGCCATTACTTGCCCCACACTAAGTCATTACTTGCCACACACTAAGCCATTACTTGCCCCACACTAAGTCATTACTTGCCCCACACTAAATCATTACTTGCCCCACACTAAGTCATTACTTGCCCCACAATAAGCCATTACTTGCCCCACACTAAGTCATTACTTTCCCCACACTAAGTCATTACTTTCCCCACAATAAGTCATTACTTTCCCCACACTAAGTCATTACTTGCCCCACACTAAGTCATTACTTGCCCCACACTAAGCCATTACTTGCCCCACACTAAGCCATTACTTGCCCCACACCAAGTCATTACTTGCCCCACACTAAATCATTACTTGCCCCACACTAAGTCACTACTTGCCCCACACTAAGTCATTACTTTCCCCACAATAAGCCATTACTTGCCCCACACTAAGTCATTACTTTCCCCACACTAAGTCATTACTTTCCCCACAATAAGTCATTACTTTCCCCACACTAAGTCATTACTTGCCCCACACTAAGTCATTACTTGCCACACACTAAGCCATTACTTGCCCCACACTAAGTCATTGCTTGCCCCACACTAAGTCATTACTTGCCACACACTAAGCCATTACTTGCCCCACACTAAGTCATTACTTGCCCCACACTAAGCCATTACTTGCCCCACACTAAGTCATTACTTGCCCCACACTAAGTCATTACTTGCCCCACACTAAGTCATTACTTGCCCCACACTAAGTCATTACTTGCCCCACACTAAGTCATTACTTTCCCCACACTAAGTCATTACTTGCCCCCACACTAAGTCAGACTTTCTACGCATGCTACACATACACCCTGACCAGAACCATAAAAACAAGCAAATAAAAAAATAAAACTGTTTTAAAATCAAAATCTATACAAGGGAAAGAAAAATTGCTACCATATCTCTCAATATTGCAAGATATATCTCCTTTTTTCTATATATAAAAAAATAATTAATAATTGCTACTATTAATAAACTAATCGGTTAATTTTTGGATTGATTCATGTGCTGTCGTCGACAATGATTAAAAGTTTCAAAGTATAAAATGGTGAGGCCATGCATGTTCACAAGATATCGCATTGTCGTAGATCCGGCCCTGAAATATGGGGAAAAAAATTCGTTTGGATCCACATGTAGACTCTTGATATCATTTCATTTGTTCAAAGGAACATAAGATTATGAAACTGACTTGACAACTCCGAGTTGGAACTTGGTAGTAAAATAAAAAGGAAACATAATTTGTGTTTACATTTACTGGCTATCATCCAGACGAATAACGCCTCAATTGACGTTAATGGAAAACAGGATTTCAAACTTTTTGCAAGTGCGCTTCATAAATATAATATTCGTCGAGGTCACTTGACAGTTGAACGTGTTGAAAGAGATGACCACAGAGTACATCAATGTGTTATAGAACTCTTTATTTCTCCTAACACTCTGACACATATTCAAAGGTCATGTAAGAAATAATTTAAAGTTGTTGACATCGTCTGGCCTTCAGACGTTTCTCAAGTTTTTCAAATAGAGACATCGGTTATGATTTTTAGAATTCTAGAACCCTCTCAATATAGTAGTAGCAGAACTACTCTTACAATCTGTGTTTACACATCTCTCATGGACAAGAAAGCGCGTTGTGCTGGCCACATGACACCCCCATATAACGCAAAGTAGGGATATCTGTCCACAAAGGTTATATTAAATCACTCTGTAAAAGTTTGTACATGTTATTTCTCCAACACCCAGTCGCGGATGAAGCTAAAATTTTGCACAATTATTTATATTTAGCAAAAAAAAAAAACTACATAAACTGTCAATTTTCTAGAAAAGTCAATGGAGCCATTGTTTGACATATAAGGATTTTCATTTTTTTTCCCTTAGATAGCCAGCATGCATGAACAGAGTGCAAACCAACAGTAGGGGAAAAACGAAACAAAAGTAGTATTTTTTACAAACCATCATGAAGTAACATTTTTTTTTTCCTGAAGGCTTAAGTTAGTTATATTAATTTTGTATTTATATATGTTAGTTACATAAGTAATGTTATGGTATACACAATATGTTATCAAAGTAAATCAATTTTGTAACGTCTCCGTCGAGACGATCTTCTAGAAATTTAAAAGAACCCTGTAACATGTGGCTACCTGTAAATAAACCTTAACAATCTTTTAATTAAAATAAATTATAAATACATAACTATATTAATGTATGAGATTAATAATTTAGTTTTTATATTTCCAATAAGGGAAAGAATGGATGGCTGCCTGGTCGTGCGGTTTGCGCCCTGGACTGTCGTTCGGATTTATCGATAGTCGAGGGTTCAAATCCTGCCCGCTGCCATCCCCCGCCGTCCTGCGGGAGGTTTGGACTAGGAAGTAAACTATCTTCAACTCTGAAGGAACATTCGAAACATGTAAAACATTTTACAAACATTTTACAAGAAATAGTGTTTCAACGGTGTGGTTTTATAAAATCTTCGATTTTCATAAGCGATTCAATGACACAGTGGCTAGTTTGTTAGCTTAGGAGGCCATTTTGCACAGCTCGCTCAGGCCATTCTTCGACCCACGGTGCCCTCTCTAAGGAAGAAAAAAGGAAACTGTGTTTCATATTCTTTTTGACTGCCAGACTTGTTGATCTCCGTCTCGACAGGTCTGGGAAATCTCAAGTTCTTGACCTGTAAGATGACATACATGAACTACATTACGTTTGACAGCGGGGCTTCTGTCCCGTTCTTTTGTAGGAGAGAATTTGTGCTTCTCAAGCCCTCACTGAAATGAAGTTTGAAGATGATGATGCTGTGTCCAAATTTCCATCAAGCTTTTTATAGCTAGTACAAAATGACGGTACAGAAAAAAAAAATATTTTTTTTTAGAGTCAAATAGTTTAAAAAAACGAAATAATAACATATTTAATCCTCAAATTCAACAAAATACAACATAGACATCAATATGTTATTTTTAGAAGCGTGATTCTATTTATAGAAATTTTATTTCATTTTTGAAGGATCTTTTTTTTTAACTGAAACACACACATACACTAACATTAAAACTTCAGGAAATGACCCTGGATTATCTTTTATTTCCGTTTTTTCCTAATCTTAAATTTAGATCCCACAGATCAGTGTATTATTTCTTAACTTTATTTCACTCCACATTTTAATGAGTTCATACACTCGGAAACGAGGCTAAAATCAAGTGGGAAACTTGAAACATGAAAATATCGACAAGCGTTCGGTAGGCAGACGTCATAGTGACAATTTCAAAACAAGAAAAAATGTACGAATGGGGAAAAAATCTTTGTACTGCCACGTTTTTGTTTTTTTGGAACATCTTCCGTTATTTCTTAGTTGGAACATCTTCTGTTATTTCTCGGTTGGAACATCTTCTGTTATTTCTTTGTTGGAACATCTTCTGTTATTTCTTTGTTGGAACATCTTCTGTTATTTCTTTGTTGGAACATCTTCTGTTATTTCTCGGTTGGAACATCTTCTGTTATTTCTTTGTTGGAACATCTTCTGTTATTTCTTTGTTGGAACATCTTCTGTTATTTCTCGGTTGGAACATCTTCTGTTATTTCTTTGTTGGGACATCTTCTGTTATTTCTTTGTTGGGACATCTTCTGTTATTTCTTTGTTGGAACATCTTCTGTTATTTCTTTGTTGGGACATCTTCTGTTATTTCTCAGTTGGGACATCTTCTGTTATTTCTCAGTTGGAACATCTTCTGTTATTTCTCAGTTGGAACATCTTCCGTTATTTCTTAGTTGGAACATCTTCTGTTATTTCTCAGTTGGAACATCTTCTGTTATTTCTTTGTTGGGACATCTTCTGTTATTTCTCAGTTGGAACATCTTCTGTTATTTCTTTGTTGGGACATCTTCTGTTATTTCTTTGTTGGAACATCTTCTGTTATTTCTCAGTTGGAACATCTTCTGTTATTTCTTTGTTGGAACATCTTCTGTTATTTCTTTGTTGGAACATCTTCTGTTATTTCTCGGTTGGAACATCTTCTGTTATTTCTTTGTTGGAACATCTTCTGTTATTTCTCGGTTGGAACATCTTCTGTTATTTCTCGGTTGGAACATCTTCTGTTATTTCTTTGTTGGAACATCTTCTGTTATTTCTCGGTTGGAACATCTTCTGTTATTTCTCAGTTGGAACATCTTCTGTTATTTCTTTGTTGGAACATCTTCTGTTATTTCTCGGTTGGAACATCTTCTGTTATTTCTCGGTTGGAACATCTTCTGTTATTTCTTTGTTGGAACATCTTCTGTTATTTCTTTGTTGGAACATCTTCTGTTATTTCTCGGTTGGAACATCTTCTGTTATTTCTTTGTTGGAACATCTTCTGTTATTTCTTTGTTGTAACATCTTCTGTTATTTCTTTGTTGGAACATCTTCTGTTATTTCTCGGTTGGAACATCTTCTGTTATTTCTTTGTTGGAACATCTTCTGTTATTTCTTTGTTGGAACATCTTCTGTTATTTCTCGGTTGGAACATCTTCTGTTATTTCTCGGTTGGAACATCTTCTGTTATTTCTTTGTTGGAACATCTTCTGTTATTTCTTTGTTGGAACATCTTCTGTTATTTCTTTGTTGGAACATCTTCTGTTATTTCTCGGTTGAAACATCTTCTGTTATTTCTTTGTTGGAACATCTTCTGTTATTTCTCGGTTGGAACATCTTCTGTTATTTCTCAGTTGGAACATCTTCTGTTATTTCTTTGTTGGAACATCTTCTGTTATTTCTTTGTTGGAACATCTTCTGTTATTTCTCGGTTGGAACATCTTCTGTTATTTCTTTGTTGGAACATCTTCTGTTATTTCTCGGTTGGAACATCTTCTGTTATTTCTTTGTTGGAACATCTTCTGTTATTTCTTTGTTGGAACATCTTCTGTTATTTCTCGGTTGGAACATCTTCTGTTATTTCTCGGTTGGAACATCTTCTGTTATTTCTTTGTTGGAACATCTTCTGTTATTTCTTTGTTGGAACATCTTCTGTTATTTCTCGGTTGGAACATCTTCTGTTATTTCTTTGTTGGAACATCTTCTGTTATTTCTTTGTTGTAACATCTTCTGTTATTTCTTTGTTGGAACATCTTCTGTTATTTCTCGGTTGGAACATCTTCTGTTATTTCTTTGTTGGAACATCTTCTGTTATTTCTTTGTTGGAACATCTTCTGTTATTTCTCGGTTGGAACATCTTCTGTTATTTCTCGGTTGGAACATCTTCTGTTATTTCTTTGTTGGAACATCTTCTGTTATTTCTTTGTTGGAACATCTTCTGTTATTTCTTTGTTGGAACATCTTCTGTTATTTCTCGGTTGGAACATCTTCTGTTATTTCTTTGTTGGAACATCTTCTGTTATTTCTCGGTTGGAACATCTTCTGTTATTTCTCAGTTGGAACATCTTCTGTTATTTCTTTGTTGGAACATCTTCTGTTATTTCTTTGTTGGAACATCTTCTGTTATTTCTCGGTTGGAACATCTTCTGTTATTTCTCGGTTGGAACATCTTCTGTTATTTCTTTGTTGGAACATCTTCTGTTATTTCTTTGTTGGAACATCTTCTGTTATTTCTTTGTTGGAACATCTTCTGTTATTTCTCGGTTGGAACATCTTCTGTTATTTCTTTGTTGGAACATCTTCTGTTATTTCTCGGTTGGAACATCTTCTGTTATTTCTCAGTTGGAACATCTTCTGTTATTTCTTTGTTGGAACATCTTCTGTTATTTCTTTGTTGGAACATCTTCTGTTATTTCTCGGTTGGAACATCTTCTGTTATTTCTTTGTTGGAACATCTTCTGTTATTTCTCGGTTGGAACATCTTCTGTTATTTCTTTGTTGGAACATCTTCTGTTATTTCTTTGTTGGAACATCTTCTGTTATTTCTCGGTTGGAACATCTTCTGTTATTTCTCGGTTGGAACATCTTCTGTTATTTCTTTGTTGGAACATCTTCTGTTATTTCTTTGTTAGAACATCTTCTGTTATTTCTCGGTTGGAACATCTTCTGTTATTTCTTTGTTGGAACATCTTCTGTTATTTCTTTGTTGTAACATCTTCTGTTATTTCTTTGTTGGAACATCTTCTGTTATTTCTCGGTTGGAACATCTTCTGTTATTTCTTTGTTGGAACATCTTCTGTTATTTCTTTGTTGGAACATCTTCTGTTATTTCTCGGTTGGAACATCTTCTGTTATTTCTCGGTTGGAACATCTTCTGTTATTTCTTTGTTGGAACATCTTCTGTTATTTCTTTGTTGGAACATCTTCTGTTATTTCTTTGTTGGAACATCTTCTGTTATTTCTCGGTTGGAACATCTTCTGTTATTTCTTTGTTGGAACATCTTCTGTTATTTCTCGGTTGGAACATCTTCTGTTATTTCTCAGTTGGAACATCTTCTGTTATTTCTTTGTTGGAACATCTTCTGTTATTTCTTTGTTGGAACATCTTCTGTTATTTCTCGTTTGGAACATCTTCTGTTATTTCTTTGTTGGAACATCTTCTGTTATTTCTCGGTTGGAACATCTTCTGTTATTTCTTTGTTGGAACATCTTCTGTTATTTCTTTGTTGGAACATCTTCTGTTATTTCTCGGTTGGAACATCTTCTGTTATTTCTTTGTTGGAACATCTTCTGTTATTTCTCGGTTGGAACATCTTCTGTTATTTCTCGGTTGGAACATCTTCTGTTATTTCTTTGTTGGAACATCTTCTGTTATTTCTCGGTTGGAACATCTTCTGTTATTTCTCAGTTGGAACATCTTCTGTTATTTCTCGGTTGGAACATCTTCTGTTATTTCTTTGTTGGAACATCTTCTGTTATTTCTTTGTTGGAACATCTTCTGTTATTTCTCGGTTGGAACATCTTCTGTTATTTCTTTGTTGGAACATCTTCTGTTATTTCTCGGTTGGAACATCTTCTGTTATTTCTCGGTTGGAACATCTTCTGTTATTTCTTTGTTGGAACATCTTCTGTTATTTCTCGGTTGGAACATCTTCTGTTATTTCTCAGTTGGAACATCTTCTGTTATTTCTCGGTTGGAACATCTTCTGTTATTTCTTTGTTGGAACATCTTCTGTTATTTCTTTGTTGGAACATCTTCTGTTATTTCTCGGTTGGAACATCTTCTGTTATTTCTTAGTTGGAACATCTTCTGTTATTTCTCAGTTGGAACATCTTCTGTTATTTCTTTGTTGGAACATCTTCTGTTATTTCTCAGTTGGAACATCTTCTGTTATTTCTTTGTTGGAACATCTTCTGTTATTTCTCAGTTGGAACATCTTCTGTTATTTCTCGGTTGGAACATCTTCTGTTATTTCTTTGTTGGAACATCTTCTGTTATTTCTTTGTTGAAACATCTTCTGTTATTTCTTTGTTGGAACATCTTCTGTTATTTCTCTGTTGGAACATCTTCTGTTATTTCTTTGTTGGAACATCTTCTGTTATTTCTTTGTTGGAACATCTTCTGTTATTTCTTTGTTGGAACATCTTCTGTTATTTCTTTGTTGGAACATTTTCTGTTATTTCTCGGTTGGAACATCTTCTGTTATTTCTTTGTTGGAACATCTTCTGTTATTTCTTTGTTGGAACATCTTCTGTTATTTCTCAGTTGGAACATCTTCTGTTATTTCTTTGTTGGAACATCTTCTGTTATTTCTTTGTTGGAACATCTTCTGTTATTTCTTTGTTGGAACATCTTCTGTTATTTCTTTGTTGGAACATCTTCTGTTATTTCTCGGTTGGAACATCTTCTGTTATTTCTTTGTTGGAACATCTTCTGTTATTTCTCTGTTGGAACATCTTCTGTTATTTCTTTGTTGGAACATCTTCTGTTATTTCTCGGTTGGAACATCTTCTGTTATTTCTCAGTTGGAATATCTTCTATAATTTCCATGTAAAAATATTTTCTGTTATTTCTATATTTGCTCGAGAATGAAACTAGTTTATTGCTGTAGGTGTGGAGTTTTTATCACATTTAAAATCTTGCATCTTACACAATTTGTAGAAGCTCTGCAGACCACGACCTCCATCCTTCCTGGACTGGTATAACCTTTTGGTGGAGAACTTGTGGTGTAAACATCGAAATTAGGTTAGTGCTTTTTTGGGAGCTTGTCAATATCATGTAAGTCAGCGTCAGTCCATTTTATGACACCGAATGTTTTATAGGAGCACCGAGTTTACTGCCAGACAGTTTAGTGTTTATGATTTTGTTTACTCGAGATCTGTGACCAGGTTACAGGTTGCTCCACCTTCCATGAAGCTTTGACTTGAACAGAGATATTGTACAAAGCATCAGACTTGAACTCTATTAGTTCAAACTTCGTCCATCGTGCTTCAATGCTGACCACTTATTATTATTATTGTTATATAAGAAACGAACGAGTATTCTTTCTCTGGCACTGCCAGGGTCGAGTGTCGTTAAAGAGAAACTTAATTCAATGTAGTCACTTTATCAGTTTCCACTGATGAATGTTCTGGTGATGCAGCAATACCGACTTCTGACAGGCAACGAGAACAATTTCCTAGGTATGCCAATACCCTTGAAGGTATCTGTCAGGTTTGTTGTTATTATCCCCTCGGTTGATATGACAGTGTGGTATATTGTTATGATTATTATTAGTTTAAGATTACTGTGTTTAAATGTTATCGTGAGTCGTGGCAATCTCAACATTTATAAAATTGATTTGTAAATGTTCTTTTTTTTCCTGATTGCTAACCGTGTTTACTTATAAATTTATTTATTTTATACTTTTTTTTTATGTTTTATTAAAACGCTTTCGAAAAATGTAGATCAATGCCGTTTTGTTTTTTTCGCTGTCACATTTGGCTTTTAGTTTATCGCAGTTCTACACGTCTGCTGGTCATTTGGACCGACAGTCACGTGATCTTGTTACAGTTCCAGAGAACTGAAACAGAGATGGTCCCAGCAGACGACACGGTAGTTTCCGGTTGGCTACGTCACTCGAGACCGCGCATTTAACTCAGCTAGATTTGTGTGTGTGTCGAAAAAGTAAAAAAAAACAAAATAGCGGATTAGATTCTTGAGACAACAAGACTAGCTCGTGGCATGTTGGAGTCCCACTATAGTATGAAGAATAAGTAAGGTACATTTGTTGTTGTTTTTTTTTTTTTTTGGTTGAGTTGAAAATTATTACATTTAGCCCAAAAGCTCCCTTAGGACGGCGAAGGGATAACGAAGGGCCGAGTTTGAACCCGAGACAATTTAGAAGACAGTTTAGCGCGCATTTCAAACGATCAGTCAGCAGTCCTCTCAAATAGCCGATAAAATTAATATTTGAAATTCGTTTTGCATGTACCAAATAAAGTAAAATACTCACTTAGACACACACACACACACAGGTACATCTAAACACTCATTTAGACACACACACAATAGTACATCTAAACACTCACTTAAACATACACATAGGTACATCTAAACGCTCACTTTAACACACACATAGGTACATCTAAACTCTCATTTAAACTCACACATAGGTACATCTAAACACTCACTTAAGCACACACATAGGTACATCTAAACACTCACTTCCCAACTAATTCTCTTAATAAACGCTTATTATTCTACAATAATAGTCTGAACATAGCTTGCTACTACGGGCTGGATTCATTGAGGTATGAGCTCAGATGCCACGCTGATCTAGCGTTCAAACCCTGAACCCTCTCGTTTACTGCCCTCCTGCTGGAGATCTGGGCAAGCACGTAATAGCCTACGTTTTAAAAAACTGCCATTCTTTTTCCCAAAACAAAACAAAACTATGCATTAAGAAAAAACTTTATAGTTCACCACGTCTGTGTACCAATGTCCTCAAAACTTTATAGTTCACCAAGTCTGTGTACCAATGTCCACAAAACTTTATAGTTCACCAAGACTGTGTACCAATGTCCTCAAAACTTTATAGTTCACCAAGTCTGTGTACCAATGTCCTCAAAACTTTATAGTTCACCAAGTCTGTGTACCAATGTCCTCAACACTTTATAGTTCACCAAGTCTGTGTATCAATGTCCTCAAAACTAATGTAAAATAATTCAATTAGACTGTTTATTATCAATTATCTAAGGTTTGTAACAAAAAAAGGGTTAGTAAATGTTATTATTTTCGGTTATCAACGGATAGCAAGTTTAGTTATTGTGTAGCCGGAACAACGACTGGCTGAAAAGGTAAGCGCTTGACTTCCGAACTTGGTGTCCTGGGTTCGAATCTCGGTGATGGCTGGGATTTTGGGCTTCTGGATTTTAAGAGATCCCCTGAGTCCACCCAACTCTAATGGCTGCTGGTCACATGACATCCTGCTAATCAACCGTTGGCCAAAGAAACATCATCTGCCCAATAGATGGTATGGTCTGAAAGGTAACTTTACAACGTCCCAATACTTCAACATTTACCTCCCTTGGTGATCTGATGCTCGTCACTCTCACTCTAGTTAGATTAAATGCAGGGTTCAAATCCAAGACCCTTGTGTTGGTGGTCAAGTGCTTGGCCGAGCAATCACCAACTCTCAATGTAGATTCTGAGCATCATATTCACGTCTCAAGTACTTTATGCACAGACATTAAAAAAAGAAGACTTACATTTCAGCACTGATGATTTCGTTTCCGAAACAATGCTTTATTTTTTCCTTGAACATTGTCATTTCAAGGATTCATTTTGAGAATAAAAATATTAAAAAATTATAATCCTGATTTCAAGATTAAAATGTAAAAAAAATGTTTGCAAGTCTTACCATTTTTTTTACATTATTAGAGAATTTATTTTTAAAAGTAAATAACACTCGGCTTATAATTATGAAATGAAATTATTATTATTTAGATTAAAATAAATCCACACACACACACACGCAAAACAAGATTATAATTATAAAATTAAGAAATGAACAAATGAATAAACATTTTATCTGGCGGCTCCAGCTGACTTCAGTAGATAAGTGGCTAAACGCTTGATTTCCAAACTGACCGCGAGTTTGAATCTTGGGTGAATAACGGGATTTAAATATTCGGGACCTTTAGGATATCCAGGTCCACCCAATTATAATTGGTACAAACATTACTTTGGAAATGTCTTAAGGTGTTTAGTCACTATGACACTTAACCGTCGGTCAAGTAAACAGCTTAGCGTTACATTGATGACGCTTGGTCCAAAAGGTCACTTCTTAAAGCGCATATACTCGAGCTACAAGACAACATATTTCATTAACATGTCAGAAAGATCCTTCCTTCCGCATTGTATTTAAAAATAAAATTTGTTTTGTATTATTATGTTTGACTGTTTGTTGTAAAGCCGGTTCGCTAAGTTGTTAGAGAGTCGTGCTGATAACACGAATGATGTGGGTTCCATCCCCTAAGTGACCACTTGATTTCCTCCTTTACTTTTCAATGAAAAAAAAATGAACATTTAAAAATATGCTTTAGTATTTGAACATACAGTAAGAATTCAATTTGTTTCAATGCAGATTATTTATTTGTTTTTATATTCAAATAAAAGGCATTGTTCTGGATATGTGTGTACTTTCAATTGGAATGTATTAAGTACTTTTTACAAAGCTTCTATCAACTCAATCTCTCTGACCAAAAGTTTGTACACGTCATTTCTCAGACACCCAACTCGGAACAGCCTGAAATTTTGCACAATTATTTCTTTAACCCGACGACACAAGAATCAATTTAATAAAAAAACTAAGTTAAATTATTTTTGTTTGGTATCTCAAAGAAAGGTAAAATTGTCATTGACGGAATTGTTGGTATAAGCTGAATTCAGACCCTTTTATAGATTGTGAACACAAACATAGAATAGAAACAATAGATAACTACACAATCTTCCATGTGCATAGACTCTTCGCTAGCAGAGTGGTTAACGCGTTGTCTTGAGAACCTGAGAAGTCTTAAACCCACAAGTTCGAATTAAACATCGTTCCTTTTTTTTAAATGCATTTTAAAAGCCATCATCAAGATAAATAAATTATGGCTTTTATATAGCGCTATTTTCATGCTTACAGCATGCTCTGATTGCTTTGGTCCAATCTCACTCGTGAGACCAGGGAGGGGGTATCTGGGAGAATGTTTTTCCCTGCTGGCTTTAGGCGCCCAGTAAACACAACTCTGCCCGAGTCGGGTGTCGAACCTCGAGCCCCCTTCACAGTTCAAGTGCACTTAGCCTCTCGACCACGCTTCCCGATCTTTCTCCACCCCCCCCCCCATCTTTCCAACTTGTAGAATCAAGTGATAGGATCATAGCGCATTGAGAAAACAAAAGCATGAAAAAGCGCTGAACAAAAATCATTGGTAAAAAAATTGTTCTAATCATACAGATGGATTTATTGTTAGTCTAGATCTATTACAAATTTAATTACATGACTGATCCAAACTAATTGATACACTTAATATAAGGCATAGGCGTAGCCAGCATTTTTTTTCCGGGGGGGGGGGTAGATTTTTCTCCCCCCCCCCCCGCGAAAGTTTTTTTATAAGTATTTATGTGTGTGTGTGTGTACATAATCTTTATTGCATTCTGACCCTTCATTCTTTCGGTAGACGTTTATTGTGCCCTAGAATAGGTTCTTCCATGAGTTAGTGGGAAAATTGTAGATTCCCCGCCATTACTAGCAAGGGGGGCTGGGGGAGCGTTAGGAGCGCTAGCCCCGCGCCAATCACTATTTCTGATATTGAAAGCCAACAAAATGCATATTCTGAGGTATCTACAGTGCACATTCCTGCTATTAAAAAGTTTTATTTCAAAAACCTAATGTGCTATTCTTACTGACTTAGACCCTCCCGCGCCGTTCGGAGCATTTGACGTCAAGCTGTTTCCATAAAAATCTGTCACTGGTAATATCTTAAGCCTCTTCCAACCTGCCATGAGGACCTCAATGAATGAGTGGCGTCAAGTTGTACTAGGATATCATTGCAACTCTTCTTATGCGTAATTCATTTTGTCGGAGAACATGTCCTGCAAACCTCATGCGTCGCTCTCTCACAATCTTACTAAAGGGTCGACTCCCAGTTCGGCATAGGATTTCCTTGATTTAAACCCGATCTCTATAACTGACTCCTATAATCTGTCTTAGCCATCTTTGTTGAGCCACATTTAGTGTTTTTCAATTTCGGCAGATGACTATTCACTGCAGTTTATTAAGGGAGCCCTGCCACTGGTAAAAATGTGTAACCTCTCTTGAATACGCTCTTGGAATTAAGTGACTGTAGTTTGCTTTAGATTTTATATCAAAAAGAGAAGTTTTATCGTCAAAATCATCTGTTGGGGGTTTTCCACCTCAAAATGCTCTGTAGGGGGATCTTAAACTCAAAACCATCTGGAGGGGTTTTAAACTTTTAAAAAACGCCATCTGTAGAAGAGGGGTTTAAACTCAAAACCCCCGATTGGATTGGCTACGCTCAAATAATTTTAGTGTGTAATTTGCTTTTTTTTTTTATATTGAAGTGGTATTTTTTAGCATCAAATCCATCTGAATGGGGGTTTAAACTCAAAACCCCTTTGGCTACGCTTATAGATTTTAGAGGGAGTAAATTGCTTTTATTTATATTAAAGAGGTACTTTTTAACTTCAAACTTCACTAGAGGGGAGTTTAAACTCAAAACCCCTTTGACTACACTCATAACATTTTGAGTGTATAATTTGCTTTGTTTTTATTATTAAAGAGGTATTTTTTACCTTCAAACCCCGCTGAAGTGGGGTTTAAACTCAAAACTAAGTCGAAACCCATTTAGCTACGCTCATAACATTTTGAGTGCGTAATTAGCTTTTTTTTATATTGAACAGGGGGTTTATCGTAAATTTTGGAGGGGGGTTTTAAAATCAAAATCTCCCTTAACTGTTCTCTTGGAATTAGGGGATTTTCGTTTGCCTTTTTGTTTTGTTTTGTTTTATAGAAGAGGGAGAGTTAACTGCAAAAACCCCAAATAGGGGGTTTAAAACTCAAAACCCCTGGTAGGGGGTTTTAGACTCAAAACCCCTGGTAGGGGTTTTTAAACTCGAACCCCCATGGTAGGGGGTTTTAAACTCAAAACCCCCTGGTAGGGGGCTTTAAACTCAAAACCCCATTGGTTGTGCTGGGGCAAGTGATGGTTTAGTATTAAAATCTCACCTAAAATAAACAAAATTAAAGCAAAAAATTTCGGGGGGAGGGGGGGGGGTTGAACCCCCAAAACCCCCCCATGGCTACGCCCATGATATAAGGTTTGTATTTTTAAAAAGCATTTTATAATATTTTGCTTGTTCCTGTTTGATTGAACTTGAATCCACATTCTCTAATGCTATTGTACATAGTACGTCTACAGTGTACCTGAATCAACACTGTTAGCTCAATGTAACGTGAACAGACCACTCAGACACTCTCGTGGTCAACAGAAGTCCATGCTGACCCCGTGAATTTACTTTTGGCATGAGTACCACACCGAGAAGATGGACACAAGGGACCCGTTTGACCTCCTTGCTCACGAGTTTCGTCCAACTCTTTAAAACACAATTCTTCCACTGGGATGCTTTGCAGTGAATATGTTCAAGTACGCAGGGCCGGCTCATACACTTAAGCAGCCCTCTCCCCACGCATTTGGAAGTCTAGGTTGCCAATTTTTATTTTCGGTTGGCAGGAGGGTTATGAGATCCAATGGACAGTTCATCCTTTTATTTGTTTACTCTATTTATCTTTGCTTTTTATCTAGTTGAGCGTCGTCTGAATAAAAATTGAGATATTTGTATTTTATTATTGTGAAACGCTCTGGGTGTAGCCCCCAAGAGAAATCTTTAATTGTATAAAGGAACGGCAAATAAACATTTTATCTACAGCACTGGACATTGTTCTAAACAAAGTTTAGTTTGTCCTGCTCCAGGAAGATCTTACGTGACATTTAGTTATTAAACTAATGGGGGATCGACTGTTTTGTTGCAACCGATTATCGATTATCCTATTCAGATATTGCCGTTTAACATTTTTAAGAGGTAGAATTGTGTGGTAGCTCAACTTCCTGTCACCGCTGGTTAGCATCTGTAAAAGGGGAGCGATTTTGTAAGTCTCTCTTTCCAGTACCTTGTCTGTCCACAGCAAGTTCTATGCAGGACCTCCTTGTGGTGACTGATGGAAACTGAGGCTGTGAAGTCTCTGGCTAATCTGCAAGGGTCTCGGTGGAGGTTTGGTCCCCAAGATGCGAGGCTGTCTGCGTGCGGACATGCCATGGTGCCCACAAGCCAAACCTCTAGTTATAGGTTAATAGCCCCACTGCTTTGTGTGTGTCGTAAATCCTAAAAGAAAATTCGGTTTTGAAGCCCCGTAAGCGGAGGGGGGGGGGGACAGTGGTGAAACTACTGCTCTCTGGCAAACTCCTGCAGCCACCTGACCCCAAATTGCTATGGTTTTCCATCCCTTTAGACCCGGTCAGTATGGAAGAGAGGCGAGTGTTGTCTTGTAGGCAGCCCAGCACTCTCAAATTTACCGCCCAGCCTTTCCCCAAGCACAAGAAGTTGCAAAGGGAAAAGACCGTCTCTCGAGACGTAATAAGCCACAAACAGGCGGACTTATTGGGAGAAATCCTCTCGAATGTAGAGATGGTCTACAAAAATTGAAATCCTCTAATTAGCATTTAGACTTTTTAGTTATTCTGGCAGTTTTACTGACAAGTTTTCTACACAATGTATATCAAGTCACTCCGTCTGTCTGTCAGGTACACATTTTTTACACGTTTTTTCCCCCCAAATCCCATACTCGGATCAAGTTGAAACATCGCCCAATTATTGATTGTCCCAAAACAAAACAAGACTCAGAAAATTAACCAGTTAATTCAATAGTTTGTAGTAATTAATTTATTTATTTCAATAGACATACAATGCAAATTTAGACGTATGCGCATATGAAAATTTTAGACTTATGACCATTAGACTTATGAACATTTAATCTTATGAACATTTAGACTTATGAACATTTAGACTTATGAACATTTAGACTTATGAACATTTAGACTTATGAACATATAGACTTATGAACATTTAGACTTATGAACATTTAGACTTATGAACATTTAGACTTATGAACATTTAGACTTATGAACATTTAGACTTATGTACATTTAGACTTATGAACATTTAGACTTATGAACATTTAGACTTATGAACATATAGACTTATGAACATTTAGACTTATGAACATTTAGACTTATGAACATTTAGACTTATGTACATTTAGACTTATGAACATTTAGACTTATGAACATATAGACTTATGAACATTTAGACTTATGAACATATAGACTTATGAACATTTAGACTTATGAACATTTAGACTTATGAACATTTAATCTTATGAACATTTAGACTTATGAACATATAGACTTATGAACATTAAGGCACACTTGCATTAAGACCATTGTGTAGCAAGTCTCTGGTTACGATCCATGTTGACTATAAACATAGAAAAAATTTTAGACTTATGACCATTAGACTTATGAACATTTAGACTTATGAACATTTAGACTTATGAACATTTAGACTTATGTACATTTAGACTTATGAACATTTAGACTTATGAACATATAGACTTATGAACATTTAGACTTATGAACATTTAGACTTATGAACATTTAGACTTATGAACATATAGACTTATGAACATATAGACTTATGAACATTTAGACTTATGAACATTTAGACTTATGAACATTTAGACTTATGTACATTTAGACTTATGAACATTTAGACTTATGAACATATAGACTTATGAACATTTAGACTTATGAACATTTAGACTTATGAACATTTAGACTTATGAACATTTAGACTTATGAACATATAGACTTATGAACATTTAGACTTATGAACATATAGACTTATGAACATTTAGAATTATGAACATTTAGACTTATGAACATTTAATCTTATGAACATTTAGACTTATGAACATATAGACTTATGAACATTAAGGCACACTTGCATTAAGACCATTGTGTAGCAAGTCTCTGGTTACGATCCATGTTGACTATAAACATAGACATGGATTGATTACAGTTGGCTTATGAAGCAATTGTGCAGCATATCTAAGATTCGTTTACATCGGAGAAGCTGCAGTAACATTTAAAAATAATTAAAAATAAAAAAAAAAAGTGAATAAAAATAATTTTTCTAAAGTGCATGAGTGTTTAGTTTAAAGTAAAGTATTCATGAAGTCTGTACTGTAATAGCGCACTGATATTTAGGTCAGTTAAATAAAGACTAAGTCTTTGTCTGCCTGTACAGAGACAGATGAGAACAGGTCTGTAGGGGTAGTGTATTCCCACTCTATTTGAAATGTAATACTTATGTAAATGAGTCCAAACCCACCAGAGACAAGACACTGGGAGAAAGGTAAGAAGGTAATTATAGACATCAATCATTTAGAGAAGAAGTCTATTCATTAGCTAATATTTAGGTCATCACGGTGTGTTCTTAGAAGACACAGAACATAAGGTTAACTAGGCGTGGGTACGTTGATCATCAAATGCAGTGTTTCCTAAAGTGGGGTTACGCGTACCCCTAGGGGTAGACTTTGGAGGGGTACGCATTGAACCTCATTAACTATGCTGATTTTTTAAACTACCCACTTATAATGTTTTGTTAATAAATTTTAAAAATATTAATGAGTTTTAATTCACATTCTGTAATATTGTTATATTTTATATGTGTACAAATTAATAATCGATGTTATTATACATCTTCAAAATATATTTCTAAAAGATCTGGTAATGGATAGGGATGTTTTTCAAGGTCAAAAATATTTTATTTTAACAAGACATATTACAAGACTTATTGATCTATAGAAATCTTTAAAAATTAAAAAATATTATTTTTGATGTACAAAATAGCAATGGGATGCTTACTGTTGTTACACGGTTAGAAGATTACCGATTCTGGTTACATGGTTAGAAGATTACCCATCTCAAAATATGCGTTGCAATTGTGTATTTTAAAAAGGTTAGAAGTGTCACGCATTTTAACTCTCTGGTATCTGAAATACATCTTGTCTTTTCCAACTTCATATTTATGAGAAGCTGCTTTTTTTCAGCATTTGTAAACATGAAGTAAAAAAAAAAGGAACATACTGTTGGACGTGGAACAGCATCACAGATTAAAATGAACAACCAGGGAACCTTATTATATGAACTGTCATCTCAGCACATAGACGCAATTATATATAAAAGGGAGAATCAACGTTACAAAATTTAAAAAAAGGGGTACACAAAGGTCAAAAGTTTGAGAAACACTGATCTAATGAGAGAGAGTATGTTAATGTTTCTCTTTCATTAGACAGCAGAGCTAATCGTCTAGTAATTACCAAGCCAGTACTTTCGTATGGTGGCTACATATACAGTAAACATTATGTTTCTTATGGTGACCACGTGTATAATAAACATTATGTTTCTTATGCTGACTTCATATACAGTAAACATTATGTTTCTAATGGTTTCTATTTACATGATCCACACTAGTCAGGCTGTCTATTACTTTGGATAGTGACGCACCTCTGGACACTGTGCTGCCCACTTGGGTAAAGTAGTCAAAACACTAAGAAGACGTCATTCACATTGTTTTGTGGAGCTGAGCTAGTTCCGACTTGTGACTTATGAAGCATCACCTTCCTTTTTTTTTTTAGGTTGATGGACAGACCAATTGAGGTAGCAGCCTCAGTTAATTCATGGACAGACCAAAAGAGACAGCAGCCTCAGTTAATTCATGGACAGACCAAAAGAGACAGCAGCCTCAGTTAATTCATGGACAGACCAAATGAGGCAACAGCCTCAGTTAATTCATGGACAGACCAAATGAGGCAACAGCCTCAGTTAATTCATGGACAGACCAAATGAGGCAACAGCCTCAGTTAATTATGGACGTAAAGCTTAAGCTTAACTTCACCTGTCCCACCTGCCCATCCACCTTTCAGGCCCCCATCCGCCGTACAGTGTTGTTTTCAGTCCACATTGACTGCCTCAAGTTACCATGTAGTACGACAGACGCGTCTTGCCTCTAGTTCCAGAACGCCAGACTCATAAATTCCCTTCTTGTCATTCTGAGCGGAAATAACTTTCTCTCTCTCTCTCTATCTATTTATCTCAATATCTCAATCTATCTATCTATCTTTCTCTCTAAACAGCACATTCTGGTCCAGTGTGGAATAGTGCACTATCACATTATGATGTCTGATGGCAGTGCGAAGGACAGTGTTACTAAACAAAAATACAGGTCATCAAATATAAATATAGACTTACAATTATAAATACTTACTAAATATAAATCAATTATTCAGAACAAACTTTAATACAATAAGTATAGAGCTTACAAATATAAATGTATACCCTTTAAAGATACAAGATACTTGCTGTACAAATAAATGCTTGTTGTTGGTAGTGCATGTTTCCTAGACTGTGTGACTTGATTAGGTGTTCCACGATCTGTCGGTGTAGACGTACACTAGAATGAATTCCCAAATCAATGCAGAATATTTCAGCTATTAGCTCATTTCGGTAACGGAAACCAAATGTCTATAACAACATCACTCTGAACTTTGAACTGATCTAGTCTCTAACAAAGATGAACTTTAACTTTAAATGTTTACTGGTCGAGTTTGTCTGTAAATTACCACAACATTTCAATACAATCACAATGTATGGTTCTTTCAGGCCTATTTCAGTTTTCAACAGCCTATTAGTGCGCAGTAGGACTTCTTATGATTTAGAAACAAAGTCAAAATATAGAAACAGGCTTTACGCCACACCAGATATTAAAATTCAGTTTTACCGATAGCAGCGTGATATCAAGATCAAGAAGTTAGGCTCTGCCTTTATAGAAGCACCTTCAAAATATCTGGGGGAAGGTTTCCGTGCTGCCTATTAAAAAAAACACACATACAAAAGTTGCTCGAATCTGGATTTGAATTCGAGCCGCCACTATGGAAGGCCGACTTGTTAGCCACTGATCTATTCAATTACTTATAAAAGTAGAAGATTTATAGTCTATTGTTAGTTTGTTAGTTTAATTTTCAACACTTCTCATCTCCTCTTAGCTTAGTAGGACTACTGTCTCTATTTAAAAACAAAATTAATTGATTACGACTAATGGATTATCTAATTGGTTAATTTTTCAATTGACTCATTAGTTGTCATCACTAACGAATAATTGTGCAAAGTTTCATTTTGATTCGAAAATGGGAAATGGGAGAAATAACGTGTAAAAACTTTACCCAGAACAGGGCAGGCCTTAAATAATTGGAGGCCCTAAGCCACTTGACTTTGGTGGCACCAAATGAAATATTAAAAAAAAATAATAATAAAATATAACTATATAATTTATTTATAAAATGCCCGTTTGTTTATAATCGTCAAAAACTGAAATTCATACATAGCTACTTACGTAATAGAGACGGGTTAGACTAGTAAGCATAGAGTCTTTTTCATGTTTCAGAACTGATCCAATTGTCGCAATCTTTTCTCTAAATTTTTTTTAGTCCCATGAGAGAGGCCCCCGGTCTCCGTCTAATCGAGTTCTTAGGTGGCTACCTAGTTTGCCTACGCCTAAGGCCGTCACTTCCCAAACAGATTTAGTTGATACAAACTTTTGTAACAATTTAACCTCAAACACGAAAAACATTAAAAATACTTTTTTAAAAAAAGACAATACCTCCTTTATGCAACGTATAGACTCAATGGAGCGATTGTTTTTCTGTTAAAAATGAATGAATTTTAGATTAAAAAATAATGGAACATTTTGGACCCCATGAAGTTATGACTTGAATAGAGGTATTGTAACAAAGCAATGTATTAAGCATAAGTCTCCGAATGTGAGAATTGGTCTTTTATAGAAGAATGTTCTTGGGAAACTCTAAAGTCATGGTTACTGATTATACACATACTTTATAGCATCTTCAATGAGGTATGACTGACAGATGATACGAGTTGTTGTCCTTGTTTTGTAGCAGCTAGAATTCTAGAGCTACGGAGACAATGAACCTTGACCTCTAAAACACGACTTTTTTTTTTTACGAACCGTCTCATTTCCGTGATCTCTTGCTAGTCGGGAGTCGACCAAGCGTAGTAGAATTCATTGGTGGTACTTTGATGTGGGGGATACTTACCGTATGTTGGTCAAGGTCAATAAACGATCAATGAAGCTGCCCAAGACGGTAGGGGCCGGACACTATCATCCATCTCGTCGGACAAGACTCCGACTAGACTCCACGAAGGCCACTATTGTGGGTCATAGATTACCATTGAATGAAATTAACTTGTGCTTCGACTACGCAGGATAACCAGTTGTGAGTTAGTTGTTAGTTGTAAGTTAGTTGTAGGTTGTAAGTTAGTTGTAAGTTGTAAGTTAGTTGTAGGTTGTAAGTTAGTTGTAAGTTGTAAGTTAGTAGTTAGTTGTAAGTTAGTTGTAGGTTGTAAGTTAGTTGTAAGTTGTAAGTTAGTTGTAAGTTTGCTGTAACAGACTTCAGTCAGGACAACGCCAGTATTCCTCCTCCCTCCTCCCACACACACAAATTCCCTTGGCTGATACATTCCGATGTCTTTGGTATTGTAGAATACAGGGGAGATAATCCTTCCAACTCTATTCGGCGTCCTAATATGTTTACTTCTCAGATTCTTCGCAAATTATTCTTAAGCGAATTTAGAATGTTTTCTTTTTAACTAACAGTGACATCACTCCGCCGTGAATAACTAGCTATACAGCCTCTTTCTCACCTGTATTTAAGTTAAAAACTTTAATAGTGCCTAAAATACAAAAAAAAAACAAAACACTATCACCAAATATAGCCATTACGGAATAGAACTCTGATAAGGACACATCCTGCTTTTCGAGGTCGTGAACAGTGAATAATGATTAATGATAACTAGAGTACTATTTTATTACCACTAAAACTGAATCTGCTTCGGACATACCTCTTGCCCCACCACCCACTTCCCCTTTCACTATACACCTGCGATTAAAACTTTTGGCTAATGTGCCCCTCCTTCAATATTTCAGACAATGAAGCCGCCCCTGAGACTATCAATACATCAGACAAAGCAGCCGCCCCTGTGACTATCCCTCTCGTCCTAGGAGACTTAACATGCGTCCAAAGATAGCAGTAGTGCTAGGCATGGTTAATTATTTATCTATCTATCTAGGATCTATATTCCGACTCACCGACTAATCGATTGGAGGTCTTGATTACAGACACGTCTCCTGGACTCAGACAGTGTCTAATTAAAGTCTCTCTAACCTAAGGACCCGCTCGGGTCTAATGGTACTTTAAGAGAGGGGAGAGACTTTGATATTGATAATCAATTTTCTTTTTTAGTTCGTTTGATTGAAATTGAAAAAGAGGTGAAACTATTTGTGTCCTTACTCAACCTTGTTGATTAATACATCAAATTAATATGCGAAATGAGAGATTATTGATAATGAAGTAAAGGATGTAGATGAAATCAGAGACTGGTCTTTCAATTGGAGAGTTTCACCACAACTAAAGCAATGTCAAGGACGCTAATATTTGCCAACTAAAAAATAGACATAAGAACTTCAATATTTGGTTCTACAGCACTCAAAAGAGAACATTAGAAATAAAACAACCTAGCTTATCAACACATTCTATATTCTGTACACCGAATACACCAAGTCCATCCATACATCCCAGTGGCGCTACAGCCCATGGAGGGCTCTGGCCTGCCTCAACACATTCCTCCATTAAGATCTTTCCTGAGCCTTTCGTCTCCACGCCCTAACCCCAAGCAGATCTGCCTCCACATCATCAATCCATCGCATTCGGGGTCTGCCTGTGGATCGCCTGCCTTTTGATTTTGCCTCTATACAATTTTTGCTCCTCTGTTCTCTGACATTCTGTCAAGGTGACCTGCCCAACGTAGTCTGTTCTTTTTAAATTTCTGTCACTATTAGTGGACACACCTAAAGGTTTGTTATCTACAATTGTGGTGCGCAATACAAAAATCTGCAATATTCACACCAATATATTAAACATATTTGATATTGAAACTTTTCAAACATTGAAGTTGAAGCAAATTCACAAATATTTTGTTTTTGCTGATCCGTAAAACAGGTGTACAGAAAATAGAAGTACGGATAAGCGAATTGATATCATGGAGCATTTAATACTTTGAGTGCACTTTTAGGTACTATAGAATCAAATTTCCCAAACCTTTCGCAAGCAGAACAAAGTAATTACAAAGCTTATATCAATTCACTCTGTCTGGTTGTAAGGTTGGAAAAGTTATTTCTCCTACACCCAGTTTGGGATCAAGCTGAAAATTTGCACAATTATTTCTTGTACATGACAACACAAGAATCAATAAAAAAAAAAGTTATAAATAATTTTAATAACCTTTTAGTTCAACTTATAGAGGGATTGTTTTTCTCTTAAATGTTAATCAATGTTAGATTAAAAAACAATGGAAGATGTTCTTACCCCACCCGCATCCTCCTTCTCCATGAGAAAGAATCCTGGTTACGTGAATGTATAGATTTAGTACACTTTTTAATACTACAATGATAAGCATTGCAATCTGAGAGTAGTCTAGACTTACAAGATGATGCTTAAAATGTTCCTGAATATTAATTTATTAAACTCTTGAATCAAGAAAGCCTTACATTCGTAAATTCCGGAACGCGATTGTCATTTCAAGAAAGTGATAGTCCTTTCAAAACCGATGTAGGATCTAGACCTAGATTCTTTGATATAGATCCCAGCCAAATTTAAATGTATTTATTTTGTTTACTTGGAAAGTGATAAAGGTCAAACTAGAGTTTTCTAGAGTGGCCAACGAACTAGTAATTCTTTTCTCAGCGATATACATCAACCGTTAGATGTCTCTGAAAATCGTTAGATTCGATTTTGAGTTTTTCGTCCAGGTTCCATGATGGAATAGATGTATTTTAAAAATAACGAAATAGTTAATTAACTATTGGTGAAAGGGAACAGGTGTGGTGCTATAAGTAGAATTAGTTTCTAAATGAACAATTTTATGTAATAAAAACAAAACGATCATGTAAACATTCACCTAGATACCACCACCTTCTTCCCTTCCCCTTTTCATAAAATCTAAACAAAAACATTGGTTAAAATATTTGTAATCGCACAGATTTATTATTTCTATGTTACTAGGGGTTCAATTACATGGCTGGTCCAAAGTCATTGATACAATTACGCTGAATATAAGCTTTGTTTTTTTTTAACTTATATTTTTAATATTTTTCTTGTTTTAACTTTGTGGATGGCATCACGATCTTTCAAAACACGTTTTTAAAAGTTTTTCTTTTCTATTTATTTCAAATTTTTTTTTTTATTTCCACACGTTGTTCTATAAAATCTTTTTTTTTTCTACACCACATTTCTTATTATCGCTTCCTCTAATTTTTCTATGTCACTGTATTTTATTGCACTAGGAAAAGTAACGCAATCCCCCCCCCAAAAAAAAAGTGTAAATAAAGCAGATTACTGCGATCAATTTGTATCTTGAAACTAGCCATTAGAAATGTACTTTCAAAAGTGTGTTTTCATTACATAACTTATATCAACTCACTCTGTCTGCCTGTCTGTCTGGTAAAATGTTTGTACATGTTATTTCTCTAAGACCCAAATCGGATCAAGCTGAAACTTTGCACAATTATTCATTTTTTCTTTAATGCTAACACAACCAACAATTTAAACAAAAAATAAGTTAATTAACTTTTGGTAATTATTTGTTTTTGTTTTGTATCGAACAAGGGAAAGAAATAGTAATTGAATGAGGTGGTGGTATAAGATGAATTAGTCCCATTTATAGATCGCCTTTCTGAATTGAAACAAACAATATATAAATATACCATCTTCTCTAGTCATAAGTACCTTACTATCAGAGTGGTTAGCAAGTCTGCCAAAGGAGGCGTGAGCCACAAGTCGAGTTCAAGTCGCCCCCCCCCCCCACACACACTTTTTAAAAAAAATATATAAAAAATAAACAATGACTGTAAAAATTCACCCACATATCTCTTTTTTTTTCTGCTCCCCCCAATTTTTCCATCAGGTCAAGATAAGTGATAGGATCATAGTGTATTGGAACGTTAAAAGCATGAAATAGCGATAAACAAAAACATTTATTAAAAAAAAAATATATTAATCGCACAGAGTTATTGTTGTTAGTCTAACTCTAAATCTATTATAGACCCAATAGCATGGCTGCTTCAAACTAACTAATATATCTAGGCTTCGTATAAACTTTGTTGGTTTTTCAAAAGTATTTTTTTGGTTTTTCTTGTTATAATTTTCTAGTCATCAGACTAGCAGGGTACCAAAACATTTACAAGTTTTTATATATGTTATAATATGCATATTAATTTGTATGTGTATATGAATTATATATATATATATATATATATATGTGTGTGTGTGTGTTATAAATGTTCAATGCTAGTAATTTTACGATAATCTCAAGCTTAAATAGATGGATATAGAATCAGTGCCGGACTTAAATAAGTGAATGCCACACGAAGTTATATTTTTCAGGTCCCTATCCTTCAAGACTTTAAAGAAACATCATGTCCATCAGTGCTAGGATAATTACACATTATAAAATTATAAAAGTAAAAATGCTTTTTATTTTTATTTTTTAGTTTGAGGATGCCGAGTAAATGAATATGGTCCTGAGTGGTAGCACTAACTGCAGTGTCATAAATCCGGCTCAATATAAGACAGCATCTGATGACAACACAGTTTAATGGAAGTGACGTCAGAGGAATGTTGGTCAACAAGTCAAAGAGGGAGAACCAGATTAGGCGCTAAAGACAACGTGACATATTTGTCCTGTAAAGAAAAAAAAAACAACATGTTATTCATTTGACATAGATCAGACTTAAGTATTGTTTCAGTACACAAGAAATTGATCGGATTTGCCACAGAGAAACTACTTTGGTTATATAATAAATTAGCATTGCGAATACGGTGAGTTTCCCTTTCAGACATTGCTATCTATAGGGCAGATGATGTAAAGATCATACTTTTCTCTTGCCCACATTAAACGATGGCGTCTGGTGGCCAGCACAACGACCAACCGCCTTTACGTTTCACCTAGTAATGTCAAGCACCCATTAGAGATGGGTGGACCCAGAGGCACCCAAAAGATCCCGAAATTGAAAATGCTAATCTTTTACTTTTCGTTTGGGAATTGGGGGATTCTAAGAATATTTTTTTAATGTATATTTTTATGAGCATTGCATTGTTTGTCAATCTCATGGTATACAATTTCCTTTTTGCACTTTCTTGGAAATGTCATGTAATGCGGTTGTTCTGGAGACTATAAAAAAAAAATTCCTATGGATTATGTCAGTTGTTAATCGTATTGCTGGACACTCAATACCATGGTAGTTCGTCCATTAAACTTGAGAATGCCTGTTTTATACTTACTATTATAGACATTGTTTCTTTACCTTTTTCTTCTTATTATTTTTTTTGGTTTGAAAATGTTCTAAAAAAAAGTGTTTGTTTTTCATGGCTTTTATGTTCATTTGACAAATCTTAAGACAATAAAGAAATAGATAAGAACAGATGTCCGGCGTAGACCTGTTATTATTTAGTGTAATAGAAGAGTGGAATAAATTTGAAGACACTATGAAGAGAAGAAATGTAGACCTTGGGCAACAAATATTTGGTTCCTGTAGGAAAGTATTTTTAGTAATAGAAAAGTCTAATGAGACCTAGATCTATATTAAGGTATGGATTAGTAGCACACTTTGTACTTTACTTAGCAGACGTAACCTTGCAATCCATAGGGTGGAGAATGTGAATGTCATATGTTTCTTTGGCTGACGGCTAACAATTAGGTCACGTGGCTAGTGCAATGACCAACCGTCTTAAATTTCCAAACATAGGTCAGGTTCTCATTAGAGTTGGTTGGACTCATGGGCGTCCTAAAAATACCAAAATGCATAGTCTTCAATAAGAATCGGAAGTGCTTTACAACTTGACCACCACGCCCCCTGATACGCTTCATTTGTTCAGATTTCTACTGTGTAGTTTGTAAGCCAACTTAAAACAAACAAACTAACCAACAAAAGGTTGACGTGACATTCTGACACTGATTTAGACTGTCCTGAAATCAATGCGAGTCGAGGCCACTTGTGAAGTACGTAAACATAACTCTGTCAAAACAAAACATTTGTTTGTATTCGCTCTTCAGTTCGGAGAGTTTACAGTAATGTTGTCATGACCATGGTGTGATTGCTTCCCTTTTATTAAACGTAATTAATGCCCTTGTCTCCTGCCATCTCATTATAATGATTACGTTAATCTGCTACTTTCGTTTTTAGTTTATTTTCAAAAAAAAAAAAAGATTCAATTTTAAAATTTACATATTTAAAAAATGCAATATTGGAATGAAAAAGTCGGAATGGAACATGTTTCCAATTTGTTAACATAGTAACAACAACAGATGTGGAGAAAAAGGTCATGAAAAAAAAAGAATGACTTGTAAAAAAGTAGCGCTCTTGTACGGAAGAACCTTACAAATATTGTTAAACATCATTAAAGATGTAGTCAGTGGAATAGCCCTTGCTCTCTGGGATAGATATTAATTGTAATTCTCATAATCTTTAATAACTTGCGTGAACAATTAAAGAACTAAATAGTTGATTTTGAATTATTTTTATTGGCTCTCGATGAGTCAACTGATGTAACGGGTGTAGCACAGTTGGCTACTGTGACAGGAATTTTGAGATACATGAGGAGCTTCTCGCGTTCAGTTCTATGCATAACACCACAACAATGTTTTTGAGAAATAACAGGAGATGATATTGTTTACCTTTTGTAAAGCTAGCTAGTCTAACAACGAATGGCGCACCAACCATGAAATGAAATGGCTTTGATGCAAAGCTACTTGCAAAAATAAGAGAGACTGATGCTAATTTTAAATTTGCTCATTTTCAGTGCATCATTCACCAAGAAACATTCTGCGCAAAGCAATTACAGTTCAAACATGTCATAAGACCGGTTTCAGTCGCTCTCTTTAAATCATCGCCAATTTTTTATGTTTCTGGATGACATTGGACACAGTAGTCCGCTGGCTCTCTTGTCAAAGTATTAAAGAGATTTTTTGCACTGAGTGAGGAAATTGTATTGTTGAACATGAAAGGTGAACCTGTTGAACATTTCCAAACTGACTAATGGGTTCAGGATTTGGTTCAGGATTTGGTATGTGCAGTTGGTCTTACTGGTCACCTGCAAGACTTGAATTTGAGACTTCACGGTAAAGACAAAATGGTCGCAACTGCGTGTGATGATGTGAAGTGCTTTCAAGCAAAGTTACAACTGTGGATAAACCAAATCTTCTTCACTTCTCATCGTGTCAGGAACTAATTGATTAAGGCATCTGATCAAAATTTGTCATCAGTGATGAAGGTGTCAGTGGAAAACAAACTTCAACCTGACATTAATAAACTTGTATCCTAGAAAAGATGCCAAGCATCAGGACAAATAATGCGTATTCATAGTATTTTTTAGCCACCAAATCGGACTACAAATTTAGCTAACTAAGGCACAGGTATGCCATTCATTATTGTATTCTATTGTATTGTTTCTAATTTACATAAAATTAGTAGGCTGTTTTGCAACTGATCTTTGGCTGCGACCCCTCAGGTCACAGGAAGTTTTTATGTGACCCATATACTTAATGACATTGACACGCCAGTTATAAGAGATTACAACGTTATTATCATTTGAATGCATGTAAGTAGTGAGCCTTTATAAATAAAGGTCATATAAAAATACGATTTAATATTAAATGTGTAGATTTGGGTCTTATCGTTGTGTTAATTTACATTAGGGTGATTAAATATGTCATGTAACTTCATTATGGTGCTACGACATCCCTTTCTTTTTAAATTATTTTATTTTTTTTTAAACATGAGAAAATGTGTTACACATAAGTTTGTTACATGTTGTATTGTTGGCCTCCTTCATGTCGTAACGACTTTGAGTCATCTCGTAGAAAAACGAAACAAAAAGTCATGTCATTATTTATGGTCGGAACGATGCCCACCATATAGTTGTTTCCCCCCCCCCCCCTTTTTTCCAAGCAGACGATGTGACAAAGGAACGGAAATATCCGATACCGAATGACATCAGTAGTGCAGTACTTTCTGCCAAGTTGTAACACTGTGCCACAATCTTTTACAATTAAAAAAATAGCGCTTGTTGAACTGGCCTCGCTTGTTTGAATACACTTCTATGGAAAGTTGTCACGTACACTATGACCATATATGGTAACAGTTTCGGGCTGTTTGCCGACACAGCTTGACATAGCTGGGAAAAAAAACCAAGCATGTAATTAAATGAACTCCATTGGTTCCGAAAGTTAATTGTTGTACATTAGACTGCAATGATTGGTTGGTCTGGGAGGGGTAAGTTGTTGATCACGTGATTACGAGCTGAAACCCGGCGAAGATGCAAAATAGCCTCAGTCTTGTCTCGGAAGTTGTAGTATTAACATCTAACTTGTATGTAACGTGAAATTGAGAATATATATTTTATTTGTATCAAGACTCAGATATACTATTGTGTAGATTCAATTCAAGTACATTTTAACCATTGTAACTATTTGTGAATAGTGTTTTCAAGTTATTAATTAAAGTAATTGTTTTTGGACGAAGAGAAGTTTCTTCATTGAATTTAGAACGTGCTTAGATCATATCTGTCAAGTAGTAACTCCTAGACCTAGATGATCCTCTTATCAATTGGCAACATTCTGTATGATCGTATAGATCTGTCTACTTCTATACGATCATCTTATCGAAAGATCATTGCAAGATCCTCGGCAATCACGATCATTGATGGTACAATATAGTTCAAGTCTTATCGTGACAGTAGCATCATCTTAGATTGTGACATCAACACCATTGATGATCGTGACAAAAGTTAATATTTATCTCAACCCATTTTGAAACAATATTCGTAATGACGAAATTAGGCGATGGGGACACCACCTCGTGTCATAGAAATCTCTCAAGTGTTCTGTTAGTTCCAAACGTCAATGTACAAGTGAACTGAATAGAAACTCTTTTTCAGTGTCCCAACATTCTAGAAAACAGATTCTAGTGTCTAGTCGTATTCCATTGTAGCTTGTTGCGTTAAACAAAAATGGCCTACTATAGGGAACAAATGATGCTAAATCTCTTGATTACAGGGTGTCACTGGGTTGATTTTGGATGTAGGCGCGGTGGTATTGGGTTCATAACTTCATATCCTAAACTTATATTGTACTGTAGTCGTTGTCAGGATGAATAATTCATACGTTCATACATCTCTTGTAAATGAGGAGATAACTCTTTCTGTAGCACACACAAATATTATGTTTCGGAGGGCCAAGTGAAACCACATTACGGGCCGGATCTGGCCAGCGGGCCGTATTTTGAGCACCACTGGACTTATTGAACTCTTGTAGAAGAACAAATTATTTCAACAGAATGGGAAACAGCACTTATTACCCGAGCACACAGAAAGGATCCAGATTAAATTTGGTTAAATACAGAGGAATCTCTGTTAAATGTATCAATATGCGATCCTAGCTAACATTATTACTAAATGACTTGGAAAGTATGCAGAAGAAATCCTATGGTGACTACCAATTACTACCCATTACTACCAATCACTACCAATGCGGTTTTAGGCCTAATAGACCCACAACTGATCACATTTTCACAATACGATGTATACTAGAAAAATGCTATGAATACAGTATACCAGTACACCCACTCTATGTTCAGCATTGACATGGATTATGACAGCATCAAAGGGAATTATCCATGTCAGACACTGGAGGATTTAGGAATACCCAACAAACTGGCAAGGCTTATACCTACAAGCATAATTCATAAAGCGCTGGTGGTGTATTAGAAGCATAATTCATGAAGCACTGGTCGTATATGTCAGTGCATATGTGACGTATGTAAATATTGTTCGTGCTAGAATCTATACTGTTATTGTTATGTTAGTAATGATAATATGGACACTTGTAGTCAAACTGAATTTCCATTGGTTTGGACCAATAAAATTATCTTATCTTACATGACCTTAACAACCTAAAAAGTAAAGTCACAATAAAGGGAGAACACTCTCAGATATTTAGAATCAAACGAGGACCAAGACATGGAGACTCACTTTCATACTTTTTAAATCTGACTCTAGAAAACGTAACACGAAAAAATAATTTTTAAAATACTTAAAGAAAAGGTTTATTTTTTATTTGGGGGGGGGGGGGTGCATCAATCAGTAATGTAATTAAATTTTTTCGGGCAGGAGGGGCTAGTTAGCCCTGGTTTGCTACCCATCTAGGAGAAGGAACACTCCAAACCTCAGCTGCATTTCGGCTATACACAAACACGGGAAAGGCTTCGGAAGACAACCCTGAGATAAAATCAGGAGTTGGTGACCCTTAGGCAGATTGTGGCACACCGTGCTACAGCCTGGCAGAACCTGCGGCGCTACTGATCCCAAACTGTATTGGATACTCCGTTCCTGAGAAACTATGATGTAAGACACTAGAGCTTGTGCTTTATAAATAAATAAATGTAATGTTACCAAATGTTATCCTCCTCTTTTCAGCAAGACCACATGCCACATGCTGTTTTTATTTTTTGGCTTGCACAAAGTCAACTTACAAAACGCGGGTCTTTCAAGGGCAATTTGACCTTTCTAACGTATGAATAGTTGGGTAGAATCGTGTCACTTAAGACGTATTTAACTGTCTTCTGCAAGAGAACCGTTCGAGTTCTGAAGACGAGTTTCGCGGAAACAGTATTAAAAATCCTAATTGCAAGATGAAATGGCGTCGCTTTATTCAGTATTGGAGTATTTAAACATTTTAAATACTGATCTTTTTGCTTGATAAAGACTCAAATATGAATGTTCTTAAAAAAAAGACTTGTCCAAATTACCCCCCCCCCCCTCGGGGGCCCCACCCCATGTAAGCTCACCTTCAGTTTTGGAAACCCCGTGCCAATGTGTTGAGAGTAATGGCGTATTCTTTAGCTACGGAAATTAAGGATGAGTGCAGTGTTTCACATGAGTACGCAAACCCAGTTGCAACCTACATAGTTTTCCACATCTCGTGCAGACAAAGCCGTTGTCCACCGGTGACCTAGTCTTCTTTTCGTCTTCTGTGCCTTTATTTTACAACTGCTTTTCTTTGGGCTTCAAATGTGTGTCCCTCGGCCTTCATGGCTCTCCAACTGTCTCTTTCAGAGGCCATCAGCTTCTTGCTATTTTCCTCTTTGCCAGTTAAGGCGAAATGGCGCCTGAGTTGACCTTTGTAGCACTTAAAGGGGGATGGGGCAACACTGTTACGCCGTCCTCCTTAAAAAAATAGCCACACTTTTGTTTACCTCTAATATCTAACTTCTCAGTAGAAGGCATCTAAAGCTCCTTCAACGCTTCAATCAAAGGGACCTCACTCCATAATGGGCATACGCTGGCGTTACGCTGACTTTACAAATTACCATGTTCTGATGGACGTTGGAAAATGTAGTGGTTACACCCTGAACATTTTAACAGCAAAATTTCACTGGTACTTGTCGGAAGTAGAATAATAGATCAAAGTATACAGCGCATTGAAGCAATAATGCAAAAGAGATAAGCACTACCTACCATTCGAAAGCTGCTCTGCGTAGGATACTTCTCCACAGCCTCCTCAAGCCAAGACACTAACTATTTTGCCGGAAAAGAGCTTATGAAAATGGAAGGTTTTAGAGTGTTAGTTTCTAACTTTTATCTCTACAAAGTGTAAAGGGATCTTATTTAACTTTAACGACCTTATTAGGCAAGTACAATTTCTTTCCCTTATTGGAGATACCAAACAAAATAATTAATTACCAATAGATAATTAACAACTTATTTTTAGAAATGTATTCATGTGTTGTCAGGTAAAATAAATAATTGTGCAAAATTTCAGCTTGATGCGAGATTAGGTATGGATGAAATAACATGTATACACTTTTCACCAGACAGAAAGACAGAGTTAATATACACATTTGTAAAAAAGAATGGTTTCGCAAACGGACATTGTGTAAACTCTTCATTTTTGTGTACAAATTAGCATTTTATTTCATAGTTCACAGAGATTATGGCAGTGTAATATAAATCACTATCTTTTCGTAATATCAGATATTTCATCACGCAAATGGGTTTACAACTTTCAGTCGTATGCATTCAATTTGTTTTTATTTTGATTGTGTTCATGATCATAAGTATCTTTGACTGTTTGTCCTCCTCACCTCCAGGAGCATCGTCAAACTTATCGACATGGAACAACAAAAAAATAGGTTTTTATACCTGTCACATTTGCTACATATAAAGTAGTCTCTCCTTTTGTAGTAGACAATATCAAGGAGTGAACACAATATCGAAGATGAACTAGGGAGAGACAGCGAGAGAGAGACAGGGAGAGAGACAGAGAGAGACAGAAGGAAGGAAATAGAAAGCATACAAAGAGAAAGTAAGAATCCTTGTTGTATCATGAAGACCCAGAAAGTGCACACTATGACATCACCAGACTAGAAGAACACGTTCACCTGATGGTAAAGCGGTGCTGGGTTTCTCTAAGTTGTTATCTTGTCATACATCTTGGTTTGTTATAACACAAGAAGCCTGAGCACGTCGCCAGTAACACGTCGTCTGTCTTGTTCTATGATAAACTTGACATACTCCCAGGAAGCGCCATAATAAATTCTCTCACCTTTGTTTGAAGACTAATACCATGTTCTTTACACACAAAAAATCTTCTAAAAAATATAATCATTTTATATTCAAAATCTCAAAAGTTGTCAAATAGAAGTAAATAGAGTTTTACACAACTGAACTATACGCAGGCGCATTAGACTTTCAGAGTGGATTATTCAGTTTCATTTTATTCATATTGAACTGCAGTACAATCATGGAGTCTTTCCTTCGTAGTCACAGATGAGTATATTCTCATTTCCTATTAGCTCCAAAATGGCTATAGTGTCTAATCTTAGCTTTGAGGAGTCCATCACATCCAAATCACTGGAAGGTTGAGCGGATCAGCGGTAAAGCGCTTGGCTTCCGAACCGTGTGTTTCGGGTTCGAATCCTGGTAAAGACTGGGTTTTTCAATTTCGGTATCTCTGGGCGCCTCTTAGTCCACCTAGCTCTAATGGGTACCTGACATTAGTTGGGGAAAAGTAAAGGCGATTGTGCTGACCACATGACACCCTTGTTAACCGTAGGCCACAGAAACAGATGACCTTTACAACATCTGCCTTATGGACCTCAAGGTCTGAAAGGGAAAATGTATTTTTGGTGGGTCCTTTAAAATATTGCCTGCTTTTTCTCTGAGTTTCCCTTGGACTGGTCTTATCTCTTAGTTGGCGGCTCTACCCATTTATCTCACAACACTAAAGACTTGTTACTATCCTATTTATACTCTAATTTAAGGAAGATATGTAGTGATATCAGAGTGACGGGACATTGGTCTCTGGTCTATGTCAAGTCTGAACATGCGAAAGTAAAAACAATATCGATATTGAAGTAATAACAACTTAACGTAACTCTAGCCTGGACTGTATTGTATCAAAGCCGACAGAGTTGTCATTCTTAACCTTTTAAACTTAGCTATAGAGAGAATAATAGTGGCGTAAAATGTAATAAAAACTTATTCACTAGACCAGGGGTCGGCAACCTTTTGAGTCGGAAGAGCCAAAAATTACAATTTACAAAATTTCAAAGTTTAAAAAGAGCCACAAATTTTTTTCTTGCCAACTAGTACTCACACAAAAAATTTTTTATTGAAAAAAAAAATTCATATATAAGTAGTGTTTTTCACAACAAATCATATATATATATATATATATATATATATATATATATATATATATATATATATATATATATATATATATATATATATATATATACAGCTCCTCCTTCGTAATCGAAGATGAGCCCATTTCTCATTTCCTATGGACTCGAAGATGACTGTAAAGTCCAATCCTCGCTTTAAAAAGCCGGCTTTACGTGGCATGGGTAGGTTTGGTCAGTTGCAGTAGGCCTGCTTATTCTCTCAGCTTTTTCTTGGTTCGGCGCTCTTTCACTCTTGCCACTCTTCTTGCTTCAAATCTTGAGACTCAGAGGCTCACAACTTCACATGAGAAGCGATCGAGAGCTAGTGCTTCCCAGCCGTGAAAGTCGATATCGCATTCCTTGAAGGAGCTATTGAGAGTGTCTTTGTAGCGCTTGTATTGACCTCCCTGGGAGCGCTTTCCTGCACACAACTCCCCGTACAGAAGTCGTTTGGGAAGGCGATTGTCTGGCATGCTGACCACATGTCTCGCCCGTCGAAGTTGGAACCTTTTCACTGTTAGACAGCTTTAAGATTTCTGTGTCTGGTATATGGTCGGACCAACGCACATTATGGATACTCCTTAGTCAGCGTAGGTGGAAGGAGTTTAATTTTTTGGTGTGGCAGAATATAGGATCCAGGACTCTGATGTAAATAAGAGTGACGGGAGAACCACAGCACTGTAGACTTTCAGTTTTGTGGATATGCTGAGTCCTCTCCGTTGCCACACTTGTCCTTGAAGGCTGCCAAAAGCAGCACTGGCACATGCAATACAGAAGTCTACCTTTCCAGATAGACAAACGTTTTGACACATCAGATAATATAAATATGGCATTATTAGATAATACTTTTTTTTGTCGGTAACAACTAAAGAAGAAAAAATTTACTTACAACTTTAAAAAGTACTTCAATAACAAACGATTGAGCAAACCGATTCAATGGGAGCGTTTGCCTTGCATGGTTTTAGAAAGCTAGAATACATTTGGCTCATAACTTGTTTTTAGTTTCAAATACGACTCTAAATTTTCATTTGTAATTTGGCTTCTTACTTTACTGTTAATTGTAATCATACAAGAGAACACTTGCTTGCACATAATATGTCGATCCAAAGATAGTCAGAAATCCAAATGCCAACTTTTTCACCTCACTGTAGCCATTTGGAATATTATTTCATGCTTCGAATCAACTCGCGGCATTCCTTTTAAATCTGTCCAATTTTGTTGCGTTACGTACATACATTTCTGGACTTCTAAATTGCTTTTCAACTCTGTAAATTTTTCACCCCACAAAGCTTCACTTTTTTAGATCCATTACCGGTAATTGAATTTCTAGAGATTCAGTATCAATTCCAAGTTACTGGGTGTGAATTTCGTTACTTTTGCGTTGAGATGGTGTACTAGAAATGCTAGAAAGGGTTTGTTGGTTTTAAACTGCTCAAATCTGTCAAGAAATTCATCTTTGATTTTTTGTATAAGTGCTGAAGTAATTCGTGTCAAAAGTTGCATTGGTTTTATAACGATACTACTTTAGACATTCAAAATGAAGTAATTTCTTCTGCAAAAAGAATTCATTTTTTTTACAAAACAAATCAATTCTTTTACCAAAACATAGGCTGGGTTTCCCTTTCCTTGCAGTTTTAGATTCAGCTCATTTCATTTCTCTGTTATATCGATCATAAAGTAAAATTTTTGCAACTATTTGTCGTTCTCTAATTCGATGTGATAAATGCCTTTTTCATTTAGAAATGTATTTATTTCATTCAAGCACAAAGCAAAACGTTTCATCAACTTAAATTTGGAAAGTCATAGCAATTTTTTTTGGGGGGAAGAAGGAGGTCGGAATAATTAGTCTCCATTTCGTTTAAGAATTCTTTAAACTGACGATGGTAGAGTGCTTTTGACAAAATGCTGTTAATAATCTTGATTACCAAAATTCGATAAAATAAATAATATTTGCTTGTTTAACTAAAGAGCCACAGCTTCACTTCCAAAGAGCCGTATGTGGCTCGCGAGCTGCAGGTTGCCGACCCCGGCACTAGACAATAGTATAGCATTTCATCCAAATAAAATGAAACATTGATGTCAGGATTCTCCAGTCAATTATGACTTTACGCAATGCAACATTCACCATCGTACATTAGTGTGACTGTCATCGAGTCCCTCAATGTGCACGCACACAAGACTAGACATGGAACTACATCAAAAGATAAATACTGGAGGATCACTTTCGTCTTTTTAAGTAGGGCGATGTATCGCAAATGAGAGTATTTTCAAATCAGTTCCAATCTCATTGTTTTATTTTCTCTGATAAGTTACGGCTGGCTTTTTTTCAGTGTAAGGGAATGGCCGGCTTTAGGCAAAGGCAAATTAGGCAACCCCTTAAGGGCCTCTAATTGGTGGGGGCCTCGCACAGGTCTCAAGGGTTTTTTTTAGAGAACGAAATGCAAAACACGGATTAAATCTCAAACAAATCAGAACTCTTTGGTTCTATATCTACTAGCCTGGCACCAAGACTCTAATGTGATTCAAGGTTTATACACTTATATCTACATATGTTAGAAGACCTTTGCTTCTTCCTTTTAGTGAAATGTCGAAACATAATTTCTAGTCTGTTGATCATGAATCGTCCATTTTCGTGCCATCGGCGCTATCTAAATGTAACTTAATTGGTTTTATTTCGATATAGATACAGGACGGTTTAGAATTCATGGCGTATTTTCGATCATAATTTTGTGTTTTTCTGTTTCATTTGTGGCCCACCTTTTTGCTTCGTCTTGGGCCACTAATTACCTAAGGCCGGCCTTGGCAAGGGTCAAAGATTTGAATCTCGCTCCTCATTGAGCTTAGCCAACCAGAATGCTTCATTACATTCAAGAAAAAAACAACAACTACCTATTCATTTTTGTGTCTGTTATGTTCTAATAGCTCCTTAAGCCTACATTCTGTTTGTTATAAAACGACAATAAATTATTATTACTTTTGTAATGAGCAGTCATACTCTTGACCGTCAGGGTCAAGCTTTATCAAAGGGAAATAAATCCATTGCACTCCCCCTGTGTCCACTGTTAAATGTTCTGGTGGTGTGGCAGGTTTGCAGCGGTACTGACCTCTGACAGGTAACGAGAACCTTCTAAGACAGCGGTTCTCAACCTTTTAACTTCGGCGACCCCTTTTTACAATCCCCCACTCAGCTGCGACCCCCCCCACACACACACACATACATACAGCAATAGAAGAATAGATAACAACAATCCATAGTTTCGATGGTCTTGGGAGACCCCAGGCAAATGGTCAATCGCCCCCCAAGGGGGTCGCGACCCACAGGTTGAGAACCCTTGTTCTAAGAAATGTTTAGAGCCTCTAATGTGTATGCAAAGGCTACAGTTGCTATCTCCTCGATTAATATAACAACAGGTATTATAGTGTTATTTTACTTAACCTGCAAGCTAATATTTTCACATAGTGTTCTTTTCTCCTATTTTGAGTTTTTCTTATATTGTGGGAAAGTGGACTCGAGATGTCAATGATCGGTTGCGGATTTTACTTTCTACTTTATCAGTAAACACTAAATGTGGTCGATAACTAGCAAGATTATTAAAAAAGGGTATTAATTAGTTTGGATCAGTCATGTCATTAAATTTGTAATAGATCTAGACTTACAATAATAAATCTGTGCGATTAGATTTTTTTTTATCAATTGTATTTGTTTAGCACAATTTCATGCTTTTAGCGTTCTTAATACGCTACGATCCTATCACCTCCCTGGGGGAGAATGAACGGGGTATCTGGGTGACGGCATTTAAATGTATTTTTAAAAAGTAAACGACCTGAAATTATACCACCACTTCAGTCAAGTACTATTTCTTTCCTTGTTTGACATACCAAAACAAAGTAAATTATTACCGATAGTTAATTATCTAGTTGGTTAAATTTTTTTTATTGATTCTTGTGTTGTCAGGTAAAGGAAATAATCGTGCAAATTTTCAGCCTTTAATCAGAAATTGGGTGTGGGAGAAATAACGTGTACAAACGATTGGCCAGGTAGACAGACAGACACATAGACAGATAGACAAACAGAGTGAGTTGATATAAGCTTTGTAATAAAAGTTCAGTTTTCTAAACATATTTTCAGTTTCCTACTATCAGCTAACACTTTCTTGATAATCAAGAAAAAATGTAGAAATTGATAAAAAGTTGGAATGTAGTATAAAAGAATACGTACGAAATTGAATCTTTTAAAATAACACAAGGCTGGAGACCTCAGTTGACATAGCGTAGTGCTAGTAACGTGAATGTCGTGGGTTCGATACCCATACTTTTTTTGTCTTATCTTTATTTTAAATGACAAATGAATCTTGAATGTACCAAATTATTTCAGTGGCGTAGCTATGGATTTGGGACCCCGTAGGTCTTGACCTCTTTAGAAGCGCCTGCATTTTGACATTTGACATCGTGACACGAAATAATGGAGTAATATATAATCTAAAAACAAGTTTCTGACACTCATTTGTGGGCCCCTCAAGTGGGGATTTTCAAATTTGGGGGATTTTCAAATTTGGACCACCCACACTAGGTACGCCTCTGAATTATTTAAACAAATAAATAAATTTTGCATTAATGACAGAAGTATGCGAATAAACACCTTAATTAAAATCGCGAATGACTTGTTATTCTAGACTGCAATGACAATTATGCATGTGTTTCTCAGATCTATGAGATCAATTTTCTTCTCCTTTGATTCATGTTGAAATATCGTGCAAAAAATGTATTAACATTTTTTTATTCAAAGGACAACTTGGCATACAGCATGGTGTATATATCATCATAAGCCAGATAATCTCGACTCACAAAAAATATTTTTGAATAAATCATTATTAACGCAGAAATACATTTTAAAAAAAAAGGAATACAAATCTCTTCTTTTAACTTTGCATTATCGACATTCCAAGTGGACACGTTCTTAGAAGCCTCAGTGGAGACACATGCATTTGTATTTGTACTTTCTGTCTGTCCATCTTTCTGTCTGTCATGTCACTTCCATATTACGTTAACCTTCTTCAGTCGTAATGACGTTAGTCCAACCTATTGAAATATGATGAAAAATTGGCATTTATTTAATGCACTATCAAGAGACCGATTTTCTAATCGAATTTATATCGTGATTGAAATAATTGTAACATATACTTTTAATAATTAGAAAGCTTTTTCTTTTTTTGTCTAAAATTAAATTTAGATATTGTGTGAATACATGTACAAGACACATAAAATATTTCTGTTCAATTTACAAAATTAATGTTCCGATTACTATACGCTGAAGAGTGTCCAATCACATGCCTATATACGTCTTATTCCTACTCACTGATAGATAACTGTTGATAATATCTTAAAGGCTTGTAATCTATTTCTAAAGATCAATTGACAAGGATTTCAAAAAATCTGTTAATGTTTTCTCATTGGTCAGCTCAATGTCACTGTTGAGATTTCGATTTAGGTGTAAGCATGTGAAAGAGTTAGTTAATCAGACCCACAGGGGCTACCATTGAGTTCATGTATTAGAAATATCATTTTCCATTACACATTTTTAAAAAATGAAACTACTTAATTGTAATGAAATTAAGAAGTATGTATTTTATTACAAGAATGGATGCATGATTAAAATAAAATTTAATTATAAACCCATAGCTAAGATCATGCCTAAATATTTGCTTAAATACATAAGTTAATGCCTCAATACAAGTTTGAGTAGGCCTACAAACCTAAATACACATTTAAACATATCTGTTTGTTAATAGATAAAAGTCTAAATTCTTTCCATTATACATGTCTAAATATATGTCTCCATATAGGTCTAAAAATGATTGAATAAATGCCTAAATACATGTCTAAAAAGTGCATAAACACAAGCCTGAATTGATGCCTGAAATACATCAACTAAACATGCCTAAAATAGATGCCTAAATATTGCCTATAGACGTACCTGAATACAAGCCTAATAACATATCATATTTAACGCATAACTAAGAATTAAATACATGCCTACACACATGCCAAAATATACTAAAAACAAATCTCGAAATACATAAATAAAAAGTACCTAAAATCGCGTTTATAAACATTCCAAAAACAGGCCAAAATACATACCAAGATAGACGCATAAGCACGAGCCTAGATATATGCCTAAACCAGTGTTTCTCAAACTTTTTTGTCTGGCGGCACAGGAAAAAAGCTACAAAAATTTCGCGGCATATCACGAAGAACAACAGTTGTTTTATAATAAAAAGAAAAAAAAAAGATTTTACTTATTTTTAAGTATTACATTTAATGTGAAGGGTGTGCCTGTTTTTGAGAGCCAATGGGATCTAATCGAGACTCCAGAGTTGGCAAACAAAACAAACTCGCATTTTATCGTCTATTGTAAGAAGTCTTTCTCTTTTCTTAGACTTGATTTCAGTCAGTGCTGAAAATCCAAACTCACAAAACCATGAAGATGCAAATGGAAGAATTATTTTGATTGCTTTTAAACTGATTGCAGGATATAACTTGTTAATTGAAATTTAAAACATCCAGGCTTTTCTCGGCAAAACTTGACTTAAGAACTGCATCGCTTTTTAAATCAATGAGCTGCTCTGCTTCTTCAGTTGTCAGATTTGTAGCTTCATTGTTTCCCAATGGATAGCTGACCCATCCATACTCATTACTTCCAACTGTTGGAAAGTAATGCTGCAATGCTGACTGCAGGTGTGTCAAAGTGTCCAGAATTTCGGGGGTGATTTCTTTATTTGAAGTACATTCATTGTAAGTAGGAAAGCAGTCCTTTCGAGATCTTACTTTGCCACAAAGACAAATTTTCACCAAATGACTTCAGTTTTGAGGATGCAGTGATGATTGTTTCCGATGGTCCTTGAAGACTTAAATTCGATGAATTTAATTTGTCAAATAAATCAGAGAGAAATGTCCCCTTAACCCACCAGATCTCGTCATGAATAGAAAATCCAAAGTCTTTTTTTTTTTTCAGCCTCCAAGAATGAAATCAGCTCAGCCTTGAGTTGGATGACACGCTTTAACACATTTCCCCTGGAGAGCCAACAAACGTTGGTGTGATACAGGAGACATTTGTAGTCTGAATCCATTGCTTCATAGAGCTGAGAGAAAAGTTGGGATGCAAGCGGTCGAGATTTGATGAAGTTTACAACTTCAATCACTTGGTCCAGAACAGACATCAAATCTTTCGGTAAAGATTTGAAGGCAAGAGCTTCTCTGTGGATCATGCAGTGAACAACTAATACATTTGGATTTTCTTGACGAACAAGAGTGACGAATCTCTTTCTATTTCCTTTCATGGAAGGACAGCCTGCGGTGCCAACGCTGACACAGTTTTTCCACTGTAGTTTGAAGAGCAAAATGTTTTCGTTCATCACTTTAAAAATATCTTCGCCTTTGGTCGTAGTTGGTAAGTCTTTGCAAAAAAAGAATTCGTTGACACATTTTTCATCCTTGATGAACCGAATAAAAGCTAGCAGCTGGGCTTTGCCGCTAACGTTAGTGGATTCATTAACTTGAAGAGACCACAGCAGAGACACTTCATCGTCAGTCACGTCTAAGTGTTCGCAGATTTGATCTAGTAAATCTGTCGATAAGTCTTCAATTCTGCGCGAGATAGTATCATTTGACAAAGGAACTTTTAAAACTTTTTGGCGGCTTCGGGTCTAACTATTGCTAAAGCTGGTGCAATAACTGATTCAGCCTCTGTGTAGGCTTTCTTGCGTTTTGCTAATAAACTAAGCAACCTTATAACTTACAATCAATTCTTTTTCTGGCAGCTTTAGATAGTTCGTAAGTTTCTTAGCTTGTTTATTTTGTTGAGCCCTGATGTTTTCGAAGTATTCCTTTGGTTGCGCTTTTACAGCTGGATGTTTTGTTTCCATGTGTCTCTTCAATTTGCTTGGAACTAGCGCCTAATTCGATAGAGTTGCATTGCAGATCAGACAGAATGGCAATGGAGAATCTTCAGGTCCAGAAGATATGAAACCATATCCGATGTCATCTTCTTTGTACTTTTGTTTGGTTCCTTGCTTTTCATTTAACGCTTTCGCAGTTTCATTTTTGCTAACATATGTCTCCATGGATAACAATGAATAATGCTTATTGATAATTTGTTATTATTAGCATACACCTAAACAATTTACATGAAACACATCGCTTATTATTATCGTTTCCAATTCAAGAACTGCTGTGCATTTGCTAAGGCGGCCTACATTTGAGTCAATATATGTATAGTGGACAACTCCATAACCTGAATAGCTAACAACCCTTCCCGTCACTATGGAGCGCTCCACTAATCGTTGTAAGAGGAGATGTCATCGCAACATAAAATAAACATTTAATAGTAGACGGACCTGTGTAACTCTGCACGTGCTGCGTTCTGAAAACTCCCGCGGCACACCTGCAAATCTTCGGCGGCACACAGTTTGAGAAACACTGGCCTAAACATATGTTCAAGATATCAAACAAAATAATTAATAATCAAAATTTAATTAACTAATTGTTTAATTTTTTTTTTTTTAGATTCTTGTGTTGTCAGGTACAAAAAATATTTGTGTTGAACGTGATCTGAGTTTGGGAGTGGGAGAAATAAAGTATACAACAAGCAAGCCAGACATACAGTCAGACAGACAGATGGACTGACATAGTTGAAATAAGTTGTTTTTTTAAACTCAATTTCCTGCTAATCACAGGAAACAACTAACTTTAACACCTCAAAATGTCTCCCTATCATGCAAATCCAATGGACCATACGTTGGGAAAACACAAACAGAGGAATGTTATTCTTTCATGTCTTAATAACAACAAAGAACTTGTTCAGTTTTACTATACAAGCTACTGGCCGCCATTGCTGCATGCTAAATGAACAATGCCTGTAAGTTGATCATGAATGTTTTTGAGTCGTTTAATGAAGTTGAAAACCCTGCACGACATTTTCAAGCGATGACCTTTGAAATATGTGACGTCTTATTAAAATTGTTATTTCATTGTACTTGGTTTAAAAGCAATAAAAAGACAAGCTTAAATGAAGAAATGAAGGACAGGTATAAAATACAAAATGGGCAGACATACAATAAAAAAAGGACAGACATAAAACAAAAAGGACAGACATAAACGAAAAAAGCCAGACATTAAAAAAAAAAAGGAAAGACATAAAACAAAAAAAGGACAGACATAAAACAAAAAAAGGACAGACATAAAACAAAAAAAAAGGACAGACATAAAACAAAAAAAGGACAGGCATGAAACACTAAGTAGGAGAACATAAAACAATAAGTGGACAGTCATAATTTTTTATTATTATTTTTTTTTTATGATAAATCAAAAGCAACCAAAAATAGTCTGCTATTGTCAACAAACTGAAAACAAAAAACAAAAAACAAAGATTGCCCCAGGTCACAGGCACATTTAAAAAAAGACAAAAAGACATTATTTTCTTGGACTTGGAGCCAGAGTTGGAGAAATTATCTAAATATTTTACCCCGCCATTGATCGATGCCCACTTGGCCCTATTAAATCCTACCCAGGAGACTGCTGCGCTCTTCTTTTTCTAAGCTTCCGGTCTCCTCACTTCGCTTATGAACATTGCTTTCCATTTCCAGATAATCGCTTCCAGGGGAATTATATTTTAAGACAGAACACATACTTTAGCACTGTTGTGTATATAACTTCATGTGTGTGTTTGTGTGCGTGCGTGTGTGTGTTTGTATTTGTGTAAGCGTGGGCGTGAATATGTGTGGGATGACCGACTGAACAACATGTGCTTTTTTTTTTGGGGAAATTATATGAAATCATAGTTTGATTTTCAGTTCTGTTTCTATGCATAAATGAAATTTAATGACATCTATAAAGGAAGCATTCAAGGGCAGATAGAATAGATATCATGGGGAACAAAGAATAATAAAACAGAAGAGTTATCTACTTTGGGAGGTTTAGGATAAAACATTAAATCCGAGTTTGCAAGTCGTTAGTTTACTGAGCATCTCTTATGATGAACAGTTAATTAATTATGCATTTCGTGATATTGAGGCGCGGTGGCTGAGCTTCCGAATCGAGGTTCGAATCCTGGTGAAGACTGGGATTTTTAATTTCGGGATCTTTGGGTACATCTGAGTGCACCCAGGTCTAATGGGGACCTGACATTAGTTGGAAAAAAGTAAATGCGGTTGGTCGTTGTGCTGGCCACATGACACCCTCGTTAACCGTGGCCACAGAAACAGATGAACTTTACATCATCTGCCCTATAGATTGCAAGTTCTGTAGCTTTAGTTTTAATTTCATGATGTACAAGGTACAAGCTGTTGTCGTGGCTAAGAGCTTTTAGTCTAAACTGCCCACAGGTTGCGACGTCGCAGGTCAGTGTTCAAGCCTTTTATAACAATTGGTCTCGCTATGACGGACATGCTAGGGCAGGACTGAACAAGTGTAATTAGGCACCTTTTGACTAACATATTCATTAAGACGTCTTTCGAAATTCTATCTATCGCCATGTAGACGTTAGAATCAATCTATGGAAGTGAGACCTGGACACTGACAAAAACAATCGAAAATCAACTAAATACTTGGGAACGAAAAATTCTTAGGAAAATCTATGGTGCTTTACAAGAGGATACAATTGTATGACGACCCATCGATAGTGACTTAAATAAAAAAAAAACAACAACAGAATACGTTGGGCAGGTCACCTTGAAAGAATGTCAGAAATCAGAGTAGTGAAAATTGTATACAGGCAAAAACCAAAAGGCAGACCCCAAATGTGATGGATTGATCATGTGTAGGCAGATCTACAACAGTTATGGGGTTAGGGCGTGGAGACGAAAGGTCCCAGGGAGATCTGAATAGTGGGATGTGTTGAAGCAGGCCAGAGCCCTCCGTTGGCTGTAGCGCAACTGGGATGATTTGATGGCACAAAGACGTTACAAAAATAAAAATGGAGCCAGGACACCGGGCAAGAAGAAGAACCAGAGGTTGGGGATACAGGATATATGTTGCCTATAGGTAAATCCAATACTTGGCTTGAGCCAAAATGTAAAGATGAAACTTTACACGAGTTGTTTGAGTGAAACTGTGGTTGTTCCCCTTGCTGACCTTGCGATCTTTAGAGCAGATAATGCAAAGGTCATCTGTTTCTGTTGTCCACGGTTAACAAGGGTGTCATGTGGCCAGCACAACGACCAACCACCTTTACTTTTTTCCCAGCTACCCACCAGAGCTTAATGGACTCAAGAGTTGCCCAAAGTTCCGGAAATTAAAATCCCAGTGAAACTGTAGTATGAACGCTTCTTTCATCTGCTAACTTTATAACATTTTGTAACGATCAATGTACAACATTGTAAGACAAAGTCCTTCAAAAAAAAAATAAAGATATTATTAGTTTTATTGTTATATGTCTGAACGTTTTAATGTTATTTTTATTGAACTGTTTATTTTTTATCCACACGTTCATTGAGCAATAAAAAATATTTAGATCTGGCAAAAATACCCAAGCGTCAGAATCCATGAGTAACTGTAAAGAAAATACTGTCCAGTCAACATATAAACAAGAGACAAAGGAAGAATAAAAAAAATGAACTTGTATTTTCGAAAGCTGTTCAAGGTCAACCACGAGAGGGAGGGAGTGTGTGTGCACGTGGGTGGTGGTATGGAGGGGCTTTGCATATGCCTTACAGTGTCTAGACCGTAACAAAAATTCCCTGTCATCTTATCGATGTAGATCATCCGAACGAGAAATCATTGTATCTTTGCTGTAATAGATTTGTCCAATCAAAAATCTTGAGAAACGGTCAGAAATGGAAAGATTTTTGGGAGAACCAGTTCATGGAAGAAAATAAAATTTGGAATTTTTCTCTTTTTTTTTCCCAGGGCTTCTCTTTCTTGGTATTTCAGGACAAACTAGAATAGATCTAGTTCTATCGAACAGTATTACAGCGAACTTTCCAGAGTCCAGACCGAGCTCTTCTCATGAATTTGAAATCTTAAGAAACATATCGATCGATATTGATCTAAAATTATAATATAGTAAGAAGGTCACTATGTTGACTGTGTGCTGATTCAGTTCATTATACTGACCTTCATCTGTGTAGGAGTGAACATAGCAACCATTTAATGGTCGTGCGGTGTACGCTCTGGACTGCCGTTCAGAGTTCTCGATGGTCACAGGTTCAAACCCTGACCACTGCCACCCCCTCCCCCGTCGTCCTGCGGAAAATTTGGGAAGTGACGCAGTACTCTTCAATTCTATTTTTATCTCTATTTTGGATGTTCCTTAAGATGTTGATGGAATAATTTTTAAATCTAAGCAAATATTTGAAACGCGTATAAATATTTGTATGCACACCAAAAATAAAACAACAAAAAAGAAACAAAAACATGGATTTCGATCTCTTCATATGGTGCCAAAGGCCGTTTCGTCTTTGTATAAAATATGAAGTCAACAACTACATAACAATAATAAAGTGTTTGATCCTAATCACTTAGAATAGACATGTAGGAAAATTATTGAATTTAGGGTAGAGATTTATCTAGTTTGATTTTCATATACCTGTACAATACTCGGGCAGTATTCCAGAAATAGGGTGTTGGGGGTCAGGGATATTTGATATTGTGTTGATTGTTCTGGGGTAGAGGATCCTTATATCATTTTTCTGTCACTGTTAGTTTCAATAGTTAGATAGTTTCTTTGATATTAAATAGTATTTTTATTACTATTATTATATTTTCAGGTTAATCACTTTTCAATTGTTTATGATTTAATACTTGTGAATTATGAGAACTTACAAATAAAAAACTATATATAAAAAAAAAGCCCACAAAAGAGGCAAGAGAACCCATAAAAGAGGCATATAAAGCCCAAAAAAAGAGGCAAAGAAAAGAGGCCATAGGCCCAAGGATTCCTATGATGATAAACCTAAAATTGAATAGCGCAAATTCTGAGGTTTCCTATTTTTAAAAAAGTCAACAACTACAACTGTGATCGATGACTTAATCCTGTGAACTCCCAGAGAAGCATTGGGTCGCAACCACACCTCTCCACCGAACTCGTTCTAGGCAGCTTTCTTCATCTGCTCCCATGACATTCCAGTACCCTCAGCTTCACTGATGACTGACCTCTTCGAGATTTGCTTGGGTCTGCCCATTTTCCTCTTTCCTTGTGGGTTCCAGTCAAGTGCCTGCCTTGCAACATTGGAAGCTGATTTTTGCAGGGTGTGTCCTATCTAGCTCCATTTTCGTTTTGTGATGTCTTGGGCTATGGGCTTTTGTCTAGTTCTCTCCCACAAATCGACTGTAGTTATGTTTTCTGGCCACCTAATTCCTAATATCCGGCATAGGCATCTATTAACAAAGGTCTGGAGCTTTTCCATATTTGTATTAGAGACTCTCCAAGTTCCTAAACCGTATAGAAGGACAAACTTAACGTTTGTATTATAGATTCGTATCTTGTTCTGTAGAGATAATGCCTTAGAGCGCCAGATTGTTTCAAGAGTTGAAAAGGCAGACCTAGGTTTACTGATCCAAATTAGTATATCATCATCAGCTCCGCCGTCTTTACTAACTCTGCTTCCCAGATATGTGAAGTGGTCCATATCAAGGATATTCTCTCCCTGTAGCATGATTGGGTTCTCTTGTCTGTTGTTGATCCTCATAACTTCTGTTTTCTTTTTGTTGATTAGAAGTCCAGTCTTTTTCGCTATTACTGAGAGTCTGGTGAGTTTGGTCTGAACATTTTGTTGTGTATGGGAGAAGAGGCAGATGTCATCGGCGAAATCCAGGTCCTCTAGATGTTGTGTTAGTGTCCATTGTATGCCGCTTTTAATATCTAAGACTGTCTGTCTCCTGACCCAATCGATCACCAGCAAAAATATTAAGGGCGAAAGTATACATCTCTGTCTTAATCATGCTTCTATTTGAAAAGGGTTGGACACCTTTTTTTTTTTTTTACTGTGGTCAATGTTAAGACCAAATTCTTACCAAGCTGTAAATCAAACTCTTTAGCAGAATTACATGCTTAAAGAATAAACAGATTATTCTTACCTCCTAGAAAGAACAAATATATCTGACTTAGATTTTCTTGTTTGAAATGCCTTGACATGTTCATTTGTAAGTCTGTCTGAAATCGCGACATCCTTTGGCCTTCACTTGCAGCCTCCATCTGGAGTATTTATGCTCGCTCTTTACACCGACAATTAGTTTTGGCATAACTCTCAGGCTGGTCACTGGCATAACTCTCAGGCTGGTCACTGGCATAACTCTCCAGCTGGACACTGACATAAATCTTTAAGATCGGAATACAAACACGTGACGAAGTAAATTAATTTCAAAATACATGCAGCCAAACAGCTTGTTCCAATACATCATCCCAAGACCAGACTCTGTCTCAGCTTGTTTACATCGCTCAAATCTAACAGGATTAGTTCTGTTCGCAATTTTTTAATCAATTATATCTTTAAAACAAAAAAATCAGCCATTAATTTTCTTACTTAAAAATAAATATATAAAGAAATAAAATAAATTACGTTGGACTTGAAACAAAAATAAAAATAAACTCAACAACAACCAAAAATTGAACCCATATTGTTTATTATATAACAGAAAGCATCGGTCAGGAAGGGCCGGTCACTACCGATTGGCATCCAATCTAATAGAAAGAAAATCTCCGAATTCAAACCTCCACAGCCTTCATGCTAGGCAGTGGCATCACTAGAGGGATCAGGGGTGCCGGGCCGCACCGGATGACATCGACCACAGTGAGGCCCAACATGGGGAAAAGTTCGTGAGTCAATTCTGTGGAAAAGTAGAAACCATGGTTACAAAGTGAGCTAAACATGCGCCCATTATCACTGAGCTAAACATGCGCCCACTATCACTGAGCTAAACATGCGCCCACTATCAATGAGCTAAACATGCGCCCATTATCACTGAGCTAAACATGCGCCCATTATCACTGAGCTAAACATGCGCCCACTATCTCTGAGCTAAACATGCGCCCACTATCTATGAGCTAAACATGCGCCCACTATCACTGAGCTAAACATTCGCCCACTATCAATGAGATAAACATGCGCCCACTATCACTGAGCTAAACATGCGCCCACTATCACTGAGCTAAACATTCGCCCACTATCAATGAGATAAACATGCGCCCACTATCACTGAGCTAAACATGCGCCCACTATCAATGAGCTAAACATGCGCCCATTATCACTGAGATAAACATGCGCCCATTATCACTGAGCTAAACATTCGCCCACTATCTCTGAGCTAAACATGCGCCCACTATCACTGAGCTAAACATGCGCCCACTATCACTGAGCTAAACATTCGCCCACTATCAATGAGATAAACATGCGCCCACTATCACTGAGCTAAACATGCGCCCACTATCACTGAGCTAAACATTCGCCCACTATCAATGAGATAAACATGCGCCCACTATCACTGAGCTAAACATGCGCCCACTATCACTGAGCTAAACATGCGCCCACTATCACTGAGCTAAACATGCGCCCACTATCACTGAGCTAAACATGCGCCCACTATCACTGAGCTAAACATGCGCCCACTATCACTGAGCTAAACATGCGCCCACTATCACTGAGCTAAACATGCGTCCATTATCAATGAGCTAAACATGCGCCCACTATCACTGAGCTAAACATTCGCCCACTATAAATGAGCTAAACATTCGCCCACTATCAATGAGCTAAACATTCGCCCACTATCACTGAGCTAAACATTCGCCCACTATCACTTTAAATAGGGCAATAGATTAATGCTTAAGTCTATCTATGTTGAGTGATTTAACTCAATACTTAAATTTATTACTTTATTACATATTTGGTCCATGTCAATCTATGATCACACTATTCTAGATCTAAAATGTCCCAATGCTGCTCTGCGTGCAGAGTGGAAGTCCCTCAAAGATACAAAAGTCAGGACCGATTTCTTATTTGTCCTTGACATGAATTCTTTTGCTAAAATAAACTGTTGATCATCGATCTGCCCCGACCCTCCATACAAGTGTGTTTACAGGCACGGGGTAAATGTAATTTAATCCATCCTATTGATTTCTTAATCTTCAAAGAAAATTTCATTTGACTTTTAATCAATTAAATTTCTTTGTACCCCAAATATACGACAGACTTCCTCTCTTCCCCACTGAACAGTCTCTCACACACTGTACTCACTGGGGACCAAACAGATCAAAAAGTCCAAAATTCGATCAGACGTTTTTAAACCATGCGCTCTAAAAATAACATTGAGAAACTATTAAGCCCAATTTCCAAGAGAGGACCATCGCCCTGTCTCCGAAAAAGCCAGACATAAAATAAACACAAGTTAATGGAAGAGGGGAAACAAGCAAGGTCATGGGACTACGCTGTAACTACTACTGGGACTGGTTCAGTCGGAGGGTGCTATCAGAGACTGTTTCAATCACTGAGTATTACCAGAGACTTCTTTAACAGCTTTGGGTTTCGGTGAGTGTGGTGGGGGTATTTCCGCTTTTGTCATGCCAACTATGAAATTGAGTCCTTTTAAGATAAAAAAGTAAAGTTTCCCTTTTAGACCTTGCGATCTATAGGGCAGATGATGTTAAGGTCATCTGTTTCTATGACAAACTGCGTTTACTTTCCCCAACTAAAGTCAGGTACCCATCGGACTCATGGGTGCCCTAAAAATCCCAAAATAAAGCAACAATGATACTTTTGCATATACCTTTAAGATGTTTGGCTTTAAATCTATGTTGACGTATACAATTGAATATACACGATGAGCAATATGCAGTCCGAAGGATAGGGCTAGAGACACTGGTGTTTGTTTAGGGGGGGGGTCGGATTGCCGAAAACTTCATTTTAACAAGGTTAGCTGTACCACAAAGAAATGAACCGTATATATCTAAAATATTCTATTTGTGATGTAATAAGATTTTAAGTATATTCAATAGTTGTTATATAAAAAGTTTTTGAAAAAAGCCAATCTGTTTGTGACTTTCTTTTTTTTTCTTTTTTTTTTTATTAAATCCTACACATCGTAACTCTCAGATAGTATTGCTATAACCCTATTGGCGGCGCGATAGGGTTAACCGTAGGTTCAGATGACTCACGTGAACTCAGGCAAATTACTCAGGTCAACGGCTGTCAACGGACAAGGGACAGTATTGCTAGTACATACAAATATGACCCGTGTTATGGTCATGTGATCGAGATCCTTAGCGGGCGAGAGACAGTGTGTAAGAAAGAGGCAGTTCAAGACTGGACAGCGAGGAGACCGGGACTGTGAGTCGGCCATGAAGTCGGTCCTGGCGGAGTCCTCAAGTGAATGTACGAGTCCAGGAAGAGACAGTAGAGTTTAGTACGCTGATGTACAGTGTAGCATTTTTAGTAGTTGATTGTGTTGCCCATTGTCTAGTATTGGCTTTTATCTATTTGACCATTATTAAAGTACCAGATTATTAGGAGCTCTTATTGTCAGGTTCTTATGTTGATGTGTTGAGCAGTTGTTTATTGAAGACCTGATAGGGAAGACAGTAACGTTATTTTGTTTAAAACCATTACTAGAGCTTAGGCATAGGCAACCTAGGCAGCCGCCTAATGCCCTCGATTGCGGAGTAGATTGGCAGTGCCTTTAGAGAAGACATAACGAAGCTTGTTATCAAAGTTATTGTTGATGTAAACTAGGTTTTTAAAAAATTGCATAATTTAAGTTTTCCTCGCTGTTTTATTTTTTTATTTTTCTGTTTAATATTGAGCCACCAAATCACTTCGCATATGCCCTCCAATGGACCTCACTCATCCATCGTAAACAAACAACATTTAGCCACGTGATAATATTAATAAAACAATGAAAATAATGTAAGACGAGACAGCCATTTTTTCACAATGCCATATATCAAACTGCCAATATTGCTGACCTTTCTCATTTGGCCTGTGGGAATCTAATATATGTTACGTAGAATCGTAACGGCCTTTTTAAAATGTCCCTATTAAATTTTTTTTAGCATCCTTTCTTCCCTCTTCCCTTCTTCTGAGCCATTGCTTGAATCCTTGCAGTTAAATCGGAGACTCTTCACGTGAAGTAAAACCTAACCACCCAGGCCTTGAGATCTAAAGGAAAATGATGTTTCACGGGCATTCCTATATTCGTTCTTCCCCCCGAAAGCAATCAATTGTTAGCCACTACGAAATACTTGAAAGTAGCATCGAAACAGTTGAGCTGCTGCCATCCACTTACACGTGGATCCATAGATGCCAGCCGTCAATGATCTCATCATTAGAATGACTTAAAGATGTTGCCCTTTCAGAGCTTGTGGTCTATAGGACAGATGATGTAAAGGTCATCTGTTTCTGTGGCCCACGGTTTACGAGGGTGTGATGTGGCCAGCACAACTAATGTCAGTGACACATTAGAGCTGGGTGGACTCAGAGGCGCCCAAACATCCTGAAATAAAAAATGCCAGTATTCACGGGATTCGAACCCTGGACCCCCGGTTCTGATTTTTGCTGTTTTTTCATCCGTTGCTACGTTCCATATAGAAATTTGTTGTTCTATGAAATAGTCTTTCCAAAATTAAATATTAACTAACTAATTAATTAATAACTATGTCTAATGTATCATAGTAAAAGGTTTCGCAAAGAGCATTTTCTCGTGTATTTCTTGATTTTTTATGTGTGGTTCATATTGAATCTGCGGAACTGTTTTCATTAACTCTTTCACTCTGTAATTATTGTCCACGTTCCGATGGAATTATTCATTTTACTCATTTGTGTTTCACTACCCTGTTATGATTAAACTTCAATAACGTTTTTGTATGTAATCATAAAATGTTTTATTAGGTATATACTTATAGAAGAATGCATGCTCTTTTTATATAACACAAATTAAAGTTTGTAAAATCAAACATTTATTTTATTTAATGGGGTCAAATCAACGTTGGTATCGTCAGTAAGGAGTGAAAGAGTTAACAGAAGAAGGGGCGCCTAAACCAGTAAGCTTCGAGCAGGAAGAGCAGGTGGCTTGCCACCCACGTCGCAGAAAGAAAACCAGAACTGCTGCCTTGCAAAAGTTTCGTGGGTCAACCCTGAGGAAAAATAAGGAGACGGCGCTACGCAGCGCTACACCTTTTCAGAACTGTGTTGATCCCTAACTGTATATTTGATATGTCGTTAGCAAAGAATTACATAAGAAGTTTTCAATTTTATAACTCATGCCACCGATGTGCCCTTGAACTGTATTATTGCTTAAAGAAATCAATGTTTGACCAATGCCGTATTTTTATTATAAGTAAAGAGATATTGTAAGACGCTCACAAACCATTATCTTCTCTTTATGATGTGAAAGAGAGATTTCTTGGGTCTACTCTGAGCTTTACCTTTGAGTTTTCAAAAAGTTTTTCAAATTTTTAAATGGTGGCATTATCTCAGATGATCCTCCAGTTTAATTAGTTTCTCATTTGTCTTAAAAAAGGCACTTAGTCAACCGCTTATTTGACAAGGAAGGAATGAATCCCAATTTGAAAGAATCAACTCTGTACAGTCTACTTTTCTTTTTGTAGACATTAGTTACAAGTAGGCAAAAAATAATTGAAATTAAATACTCAATTTTTCGTTTGAATAGCAGAATAAATATTGGAAGGATGAACTGAGAATCAAATCACATATTAGTGTATAACAAAAAATACAAAAAAAGTACAGTTCCCCTTTCAGACCTTGTGGTCTATAGGGCAAATGATGTAAAGGTCATCTGTTTCTGTGGCTTACGGTTAACAAGGGTGTCATGTGACCAGCACAACGACCAACCGCCTTTAATTTTCCCTAACTAATGTCAGGTACTCATTAGAGCTGGGTGGACTCGGACGCGCCCGAAGTTCCCAAAATTAAAAATCCCAGTCATCACCAGGATTCGAACCCCAGTACCCGGTTCGGAGGCCGAAAACTGTACCGCTCAGCCACCGTGCTTCCATTAGTGTATGAAAGAATTACTTTAATGAGATACGTACAAAATTAAAGTCACGACCTACTTGAAATCTATTATCGTAGAACCCCTTGGACATCTGATAGACCCCCAATTTCTTTGTTCACTTTCGTAGACTCCTTAGTAGTCTTCGTAGACCCCTGGGGGTCTATAAAGAACACTTTGTGAATCACTGATCTACATGAAGTCATAAAAAATTGACTTTAAACAAGTTTCTGTAGGATAGATTTAACGTAGCAGATTCATAAATAGTATACCATTTTCAGATACATAAAAAATTATTTACAAAGCAGCATTTTTACACAATTATAATTGTCATAAAATAGATTCCTGTGTAATTATTTAACATTGTTGGATCTTCGCTATTTGTATTGAACATGAAAAACTAATATTGTTTTGACTGCTTGCTAATGCTCCTAAATCTGCTACTATAACTTAATAATTGATGAACTCCAGCGGGGTATATTACCTTGAACAGTGTAAATGATCATGAACTATATACAACTTCTCAATAACATTGACTGCTCATCGTGGATGCATTAAACAGTTTGTCTTGTGTGTTATTGTAAGTGAAAGTATAATCTGAATAAAATAAAAAAAATAAAAACTCTATCACTTAGATAGAGCCATATGTTGGCCGGTCTACATAATTCCTTTTTATAAATGTTAGAATGACATGTAGAGATGGAAATGACAAGTTAACATCTGGAAACCTTTGCCTGTCTCTCTTCCTGTATAGGTTTCTCTACTAATGATTTTGAAAAAAAGGCCATAGTAATAAAGTTCCTTGGGACCTTTCAGCCTTGTATTCAAAGGCGCAGTGACTTATACAGAACGTTACAAATAGAGGAACATTCTCTGCGTTGATTAGTTTAGTTCTTAGTACACTATGTTGTACAGTAAAAATCGCGCCAACAAAAACATTTAGCATTATGTTTCTCGGAATTTTAGGGCTTCCATTGCAATTAAAGACAGTTCCTTTCGAAAGATTCCCACTATCAAGGACCTCGTTAGTTCATGTGTCTACAGCAGAGGACAATAGACAACGTCAGGATTGTCAAGTTTCAAAATTTCTGACTAATGTTAACTGCCAGTGGTTTAATTTGTTAATGAAACGGGGCCATGTTATAACGATCAACCTAACATACTTTTTTATTCCGTGAATTGGGGTAAATTTTACAAGGTCCGATCTCTTTTCTCTCTCTCTCTCTTTCTCTCTCTTTCTCTCTCTCTCTCTTTCTCTCTCTCTCTTTCTCTCTCTCTTTCTCTCTCTCATTCTCTTTCTTTCTCTGTCTCTTTCTCTCTCTCTTTCTCTCTCTCTCTTTCTCTCTCATCCTCTTTCTTTCTTTGTCTCTTTCTTTCTCTCTCTCTCTCTTTCTCTCTCTCATTCTCTTTCTTTCTCTGGCTCTTTCTCTCTGTCTCTTTCTCTCTCTCTATCTTTCTCTCTGTGTCTTTCTTTCTCTCATTCTCTTTCTTTCTCTGTCTCTTTCTTTCTCTCTCTTTCTCTATCTCTCTCTTTCTCTCTCTCTCATTCTCTTTCTTTCTCTGTCTCTTTGTATCTGTCTCTTTCTCTCTCTTTCTCTCTCTAATTCTCTTTCTTTCTCTGTCTCTTTCTTTCTCTCTCTCTCTCTTTCTCTTTCTTTCTCTCTCTCTCTATCTTTTTCTCTCTCTCTCTTTTTTTCTCTCTCTCTCTCATTCTCTTTCTTTCTCTGTCTCTTTCTTTCTCTCTCTTTCTTTCTCTCTCTTTCTCTCTCTTTCTCTCTTTCTCTTTCTTTCTCTGTCTCTTTCTCTCTCTCTCTCTTTCTCTCTCTCTATCTTTCTCTCTGTGTCTTTCTTTCTCTCATTCTCTTTCTTTCTCTGTCTCTTTCTTTCTCTCTCTTTCTCTATCTCTCTCTTTCTCTCTCTCTCATTCTCTTTCTTTCTCTGTCTCTTTGTATCTGTCTCTTTCTCTCTCTTTCTCTCTCTAATTCTCTTTCTTTCTCTGTCTCTTTCTTTCTCTCTCTCTCTCTTTCTCTTTCTTTCTCTCTCTCTCTATCTTTTTCTCTCTCTCTCTTTTTTTCTCTCTCTCTCTCATTCTCTTTCTTTCTCTGTCTCTTTCTTTCTCTCTCTTTCTTTCTCTCTCTTTCTCTCTCTTTCTCTCTTTCTCTTTCTTTCTCTGTCTCTTTCTCTCTCTCTCTCTTTCTCTCTCTCTTTCTCTCTCTCATTCTCTTTCTTTCTCTGTCTCTTTCTTTCTCTCTCTTTCTCTCTTTCTCTCTTTCTCTTTCTTTCTCTCTCTCTCTCTCTTTCTCTTTCTCATTCTTTTTCTTTCTCTGTCTCTTTCTTTCTCTCTCTTTCTCTATCTCTTTCTCTCTCTCTCTTTCTCTCTCTCATTCTCTTTCTCATTCTCTTTCTTTCTCTGTCTCTTTCTTTCTCTCTCTCTCTATCTTTTTCTCTCTCTCTCTTTTTTTTTTCTCTCTCTCTCTCTCTCATTCTCTTTCTTTCTCTGTCTCTTTTTTTCTCTCTCTTTCTTTCTCTCTCTTTCTCTTTCTCTCTCTTTCTTTCTCTCTCTCTCTTTCTCTCTCTCATTCTCTTTCTTTCTCTGCCTCTTTCTTTCTCTCTCTTTCTCTCTCTTTCGTTCTCTCTCTCTTTCTTTCTCTCTCTTTCTCTCTCTCTCTTTCTCTCTCACTCTCTCTTTCTTTCTTTCTCTCTCTCTTTCTCTCTCTTTCTCTCTCTCTCTCTCTTTCTCTCTCTGGAACTCTCCTTTTTTACTTTTCACCAATGCATCGTCATTTCTCCAACATAAACTTTTGACTTGATTTTGGAAAGACCCGCTTCGCGCCACCGACAGGTGCACGTTCTCATATTTAGGGCCCTTTAATTTTATTAGCCAGCTACAAAAAGTTTTTAGTCCTTCGTACACATTCTCGTTCTCATTTCTACATTTCTCTTGCTATTTTATATTTTCTCTAAATAAAAAGCAAAATCAATTGGGTTTATTTTAATTTATTCGTTTATTTGACCCCATTTGAATGTAGCGAAATGGCAATAGCTCTAGAGTTTTCTTTTAAATGCCTATTAGAAATAGATCTAGTTCTTTTCTTTTTTGTTTTTGTTACAAAGTACCATCTATTGCTCTCTCTCTCTCTCTCTCTCTCTCGATAGAAAGAAAAAGACTCAAGATCTCTAGATCTATCATATTAATGTTGTTAGGATTGTGTTTTCATAGACCGCATGTAAAAAGAAATGGAAATGACGTGAGGCACATTAAAAATAAAAAGACTTAGGGGAAAAAAAGAAAATCGCTTTCAAAATACGGAGTTCGGGATATTGGATATTTTACAGTACAGTACAGGAGGTAAAAGGAACCTGCGCATGAAATTTAATGCGGGTACTTGCTATAGTGTAACAAATGTCATGATAGATCGATGCTATTTTCGCGTATATATAGTAGATGTGCTACTAACTAGCGGTAATAAAGGAGGGTTAGTAAGGAGATGAACTGCCAGGCATTGAGATGCTAAATTTATAGCTTGATAATTTTTTTTTGTTTAGTTGGCCACAGTGACTTTCTTTTACGCTTTATCGTGACATCGTAACATCCCCAATATCTGATTTCTTGCACAAGTAAAAAAACTGGCCCGAGTTACACTCTGAATGGGTCTCGAAAGTATACATTTAAAGACATCCCTAAGTCAGAGCTAGTGGGTACCTCACATTTGTTGGAAGGAGGGGGTTAAATAAAGCACAGGAGAATTAGAGGGCGCCATATCAGGCACTATAACGAAGAAACCATAAGTGTTGACACTGGAGCCTGACTTCATCTTGTATTAATGGTGCGATACGCTGAAGGGCGATACGAGTAATTTTATTCACTAATAGTGCAATATTAAAAGAACTGCGATTTACTGTAATAACGGCGCAACCAGAGGCATTTGATACCACGTGGTATCCTGTTTAAAAGTTATTAAAATTATGAAAAAAAAAAGAGTTCCTTAAAAACAAAAATAGGAGTACTTTATTAGATGTAACTCTCAGAAGCGTAGAAGCGGCACAAATAAAACCTGGTGTATAGTTGAAGTTTTCAGTAGATGAACACATCTTGATGACATTTGTCAGCCCGTTGTTTCCCCATACAAGTGCAATTATTATTTAAAGTGTCTATCGAAGAAGGTGTCTGGAATTATGAACAGGCTGTTTCGCTAATCCAGCATCCTCCTCAAAGCCTTCTATCCCCGCGCTAGACTCGATATTCCAAAGCAACTATCTTCCTTCCACTACGCAATCCTCTTTATACTCCGCTGCAATCATCTTACTCCAATCCTTCCTCTACGACCTCCTCTAGGTACTCCACTGCAATTCCTCCTCCAATCTTTCCTCTAAGCACTCCTCTTTGTACTCCACTGCAATTCCTCCTCCAATCTTTCCTCTAAGCACTCCTCTTTGTACTCCACTGCAATTCCTCCTCCAATCTTTCCTCTAAGCACTCCTCTTTGTACTCCACTGCAATTCCTCCTCCAATCTTTCCTCTAAGCACTCCTCTTTGTACTCCACTGCTATTCCTCCTCCAATCTTTCCTCTAAGCACTCCTCTTTGTACTCCACTGCAATTTCTTTTCCAATCTTTCCTCTAAGCACTCCTCTTTGTACTCCACTGCAATTCCTCCTCCAATCTTTCCTCTAAGCACTCCTCTTTGTACTCCACTGCAATTCCTCCTCCAATCTTTCCTCTAAGCACTCCTCTTTGTACTCCACTGCAATTTCTTTTCCAATCTTTCCTCTAAGCACTCCTCTTTGTACTCCACTGCAATTTCTTTTCCAATCTTTCCTCTAAGCACTCCTCTTTGTACTCCACTGCAATTTCTTTTCCAATCTTTCCTCTAAGCACTCCTCTTTGTACTCCACTGCAATTTCTTTTCCAATCTTTCCTCTAAGCATTCCTCTTTGTACTCCACTGCGATTCCTCCTCCAATCTTTCCTCTAAGCACTCCTCTTTGTACTCCACTGCAATTCCTCCTCCAATCTTTCCTCTAATCACTCCTCTTTGTACTCCACTGCAATTCCTCCTCCAATCTTTCCTCTAAGCACTCCTCTTTGTACTCCACTGCAATTCCTCCTCCAGTCTTTCCTCTAAGCATTCCTCTCTGTACACTGCAACCATCTCACTCCAATCCTTCTTCTCCTCCCTACTCTCTGTACTCCAATCTCTCATCTCCGCCATTGCCTGGTTCTGTGTGAAAATATTATGTACTCTTGTTTCAACATGTTACGCATGGAGCTCACGTCTTGTTTTCCAACCTCATACACAAAATATGAGCAGACGACAGTGGAACGAGTCCAATTCTCCTACCGCTGACCACCCTACCCCTAGGGAAATTGTCTATTGGCCCTGATATTCAGAAAGCGCTGTGAGGTATCGTATGTCCTTGTCTTGTAGCACTGCCCTGTCTGATGGCCTGTCTTTTACAGGCGGCTATTTTCTAAGGCCGTCTATCGGGTGCTGTGTCAAAGTGTGGGCATATTGATGTGTATTAGAGTTTGAACCAAGTGACTTCAAAGTTAATACAGTCTGTGTAAGCTATTTTTATAAAGCAATGGTTCTAAACTTGTTTAATTAATGACAGTATAGTATGCACTCTTTCATCATGGCTGTTGTTTTTTTTTGTCTTGAGACTATGAATAAGAGATTGACCCTTTACAAAACAATTAGATCAATTAGATATTCATTATAAGACATCAGTTAGGCCAGGTTCACATCTAGCTTCACCTTCACTTTCACCTATCTCTTGGTCTGCTGGACCGTTGGGAACAATACACAAGATCTGTCAACCTTCTTTCTCCATTTTTCTCTGTCATTTGCCTTTGATAGAATTTCATTCTGATATTCTTTCTGAAAATATTGAAACCTTCCTTTTTACCTGCATGGGTGGACCACTTCAGGGTTCGATTTTGAGTTTGTGTTTCCACACAAACTGTCTTAGTAATCTTGTTAGTTATGTTTTTATTAGTTGCTTTAATTGGTTTATTGATAATTAATTAAAGTATTTTAACATGCTAGAACACTGTTATGGTGTGTGTGTGTAAGAGTGTTTCTATGGCTACGGTTGTAAGAGGTTAGCGATTAGTTGTAAATGATGCAAAATAGGTGGCATTGTCGTCACTTGGTCTAAGTTAGGGGAGACGACTCCTGAACGTGAGACTGAAAGGCTGTGTATTGAGGGAGAGATCCAGTTAAAATAGAAATATAATTATTAAAGTCCACTTCCTTTATTTTATTTCCTATCAGCTTGACTTTGTCTATATTATAATTAAAAGTAATATTTAGTCTTGTTTACAAGGAAGTTATTCAAGTAATTTGAAGTTTTATTAGTTAAGATATTCTACAGTGGTTTAGTTGTCTGCCAGGAGGTAGGTGTTACACGTCAACGGCCGTTAACAGCATACGCCAAAACAAAAAGTTGTCTATACCAGAGGAAAGCAAATTGTATATTAACTGTGACATTAGATAGTAGTTCCTAGATCATATATATTAGTTTGTGGATTTAGATATTAGTTTCTAGATATTTATTTAGTAGGCTATATCCTAGTGTGACGATCCTTTGTATTTTAGTGCTTGATGCAAAGATGTCTTGATGTTACGATGAGATTGTGTTGATTAGACAATGCATTTTTGATATTATAATTTAGTATAGATTTCTATTTTAAAAAACTACTGAACACAAAATAGGATCATGCCGGAAATTCAAATACAAACTATTAATTCAAACAATATAAATCATTCAACGATAAATACGAAGTTTTGATCCAGCAATTAGGAATCACTTGAATAAAATACACACTGTACAATAAAATTAAACAAGTTAACTCTCTCAAGCTCATAACTACAACTAGATCTCCAAATGGCTCAGGTTCTAGAACTCAAACTGCTACTGACCTTTCTTTGTCCTTGCCAAACTTTTTATTCATTAACCTCTCTCTCTCATCTGCATGTGCAAATAAGCCACGCCTTTCACCCTGCTTGACCTTCGCTGCTCCTTTTACGGTCATTGAATTTCTTCTTTTCCAAGAAATCATGCTTGCTACAACAGCTCATTGCTATGGAGATGGTTGCAGAGAACTAAAAACAAACTTGGCTTCATTATGCTACGTGCAAGTAGATATTAGTGCACAGATCCTAGATATCTATTTTACAGATCCTAGATATCTATTTCACAGATCCTAGATACCTATTTCACAGATCCTAGATATCTATTTCACAGATCCTAGATATCTATTTTACAGATCCTAGATATCTATTTCACAGATCCTAGATACCTATTTCACAGATCCTAGATACCTATTTCACAGATCCTAGATACCTATTATACAGATCCTAGATATCTATTATACAGATCCTAGATACCTATTTCACAGATCCTAGATATCTATTATACAGATCCTAGATACCTACTATACAGATCCTAGATACCTATTTCACAGATCCTAGATATCTATTATACAGATCCTAGATACCTATTTCACAGATCCTAGATATCTATTTCACAGATCCTAGATACCTATTTCACAGATCCTAGATATCTATTTCACAGATCCTAGATATCTATTTTACAGATCCTAGATACCTATTTCACAGATCCTAGATATCTATTTTACAGATCCTAGATATCTATTTCACAGATCCTAGATATCTATTTCACAGATCCTAGATATCTATTTCACAAATCCTAGATATATATATTTTACAAATCCTAGATATCTATTTCACAAATCCTAGATATCTATTTCACAAATCCTAGATATCTATTTCAAAAATCGTAGATATCTATTTCACAAATCCTAGATATCTATTTCAAAAATCAAATCCTAGATATCTATTTCAAAAATCCTAGATATCTATTTCAAAAATCCTAGATATCTATTTCACAAATCCTAGATATCTATTTCACAAATCCTAGATATCTATTTCACAAATCCTAGATATCTATTTCACAAATCCTAGATATCTATTTCAAAAATCCTAGATATCTAGTTCACAAATCCTAGATATCTATTTAAAAAATCCTAGATATTTATTTCATAAGTCCTAGATATCTATTACATAGATACTATATATCTATTTCACAAATCCTAGATATCTATTTCACAGATCCTAGATATCTATCTCATAAATCCTAGATATCTATTTCATATATCCTAGATTTAAGCTTCAAGTTCCTTACTATTAGTTCCTAGATATTAGTTCATAGATTCAAAGTACTATTACCTAGATACTATTTCACAGAGCATAGGTATTATTTCATAGAGCCTAGACATTAGTTCTTAGGGCTTAGATATCAGTTCCTAGAGTCTAAACATTAGTTCCTTGAGCCCATTTATTAGTTCGTAAAGCTTAGATATTAGTACCTAGAGCCTAGGTATTAGTTTATTAATTCTAGATATTAATTACTAGATCCTGGATATTAATTGATTTCTATTCAAAATTTCGGATATTATTTATATAAATGGATACAAGATAATAAACCTAGATCCTATTACTTAGATACAAGACTATATATTCTAAATGTAAGAGACTACTCATTAGATCCCAATGACATGTACTCACGCTGACTACCTAGGAAAACACAGCCGCATGACACTACAGTTACTAGCTCTGTAAACCTTTGACCAAATTTGTCATGTACTGATGCACAGTTCAGTTGAACCTATTGTTTGTGCGTGTGTGTGTGTGTGTTTGAGAGAAACGGAGAGAATCCCAGCACTGATATTGTGTAATATTTTTTTAAAACTATTATCTGATTTTAGGACTTAAATTAATTCTCTTTAGCTTTTCCATCACATTTTTAAAAAATTATTTTTTTTTATTCGCATTTTTATACAAGCTTTTTATGTTTTAAAAAACATATTTCTATGTTTATTCCTAGCTTGTGTTTTTTTTTCTGGTCCTACATTTTTAACGTCAAAAAAGTTTTTCCCTTTCTAGGTTTTAATTTCAACAGCAGATGCTATGTAATCTAATTATCTGATTACTTTGTGTGAACATTTTGTTGTGTCTTTTTTTTTTATTATTTTCTTTTTAATAACTTCATTATAGAACCGGCGTCTCAAACACATAGTGTCTCAAACATAGAGAGTGTCTCAAACATAGAGAGTGTCTCAAACGGAGTGTCTGAAACAGAGAGTGTTCAAACATAGATAGTGTCTCAAACACAGAGTGTCTCAAACATAGCTAGTGTCTCAGACATAGAGTGTCTCAAACAGAGAGAGTTTCTCAAACATAAAGATTGTCTCAAACATAGAGAGTGTCTCAAACATAGAGAGTGTCTCAAACATAGAGAGTGTCTCAAACATAAAGAGTGTTTCAAACATAGAGTGTCTCAAACATAAAGAGTGTCTCAAACATAGAGAGTGTCTCAAACATAGAGAGTGTCTCAAACTTAGAGAGTGACTGAAACAGCGAGTTTCTCAAACATCGAGTGTGTATCAAACATAGAGAGTGTCTCAAACATAGAATGTCTCAAACACTGTCTCGAACACAAAGTGTCTCAAACCTAGATAGTGTCTCGGGCATAGAATGTCTCAAACATAGAGAGTGTCTGAAACAGATTGTCTCAAACAAAGAGAGTGTCTTAAAAATAGAGAGTGGTCAAGTCCTGTGCATTTAATACTTGGACATTTTGGTTATAAGATTGTTCATTTTATGTGAGTCGTGTTACTTTTTATTTACAAAACTTTTATCAACTCACTCTGTCTGCCTGTCTGCCTGTCTGTCTGTCTGGTAAAAAGTGTGTACACGTATTTTCTTCCACATCCATTCTCGTATCAAGTTGAATCTTCGCACGATTATTCTTTGGCATAGATAAGGCATCTATCAATTAAATTGATAACCAATTTGTCAATTAATTACTGGTAATAAATTATTTTGTTCGATATTGAATAAGGGAAATAACTTGTACATTATTGATATATGTATAGTTTAAAGAGCGGACTTCTTCCCCTTAAGATAAGAATTTATTTTAATGGATTTTTAAAATTTTGATTGTTTGAAGCTGCAGTCGACAGGACAAAATATTTATCTACACTCACACACATTTATAGACATTCATCTTATCTTATCTTATACAATACAGACGCTACTTCAAAAGAGAAGATGATTACGTCCTACGCCTCATGCATTCAGTCATATATATATATATGGATATATACGCACACACAGACAAATACATATATAAAAATAACTGTGAATAAGTGTAATTCACTTCGACGCTCAAGAATTTGGACGACAAGAAGAAGTAAAAGAAAGATCACTCTCTTATTTCTGCAGATAGTCAACCCACGAAAATACAAGAGGGGGGAGAACAAGTATTCACCGGATACTACGGATGGCTGCCTTGTAGTGCGGTTTGTGCGCTGGACTGTCGTTTGGATTTATCAAACCCTGCCCGCTCCCATCCCCCTTTGTCCTTCAACTCTAAAGAAACACCCGAAATATGTCCAACATTTTACAAGCAAATATTTTACAAACAATAGCAGGGCCGGACTTCACCATCGTGACCAAGAAGTCATGGAAAGAGAACAAGTAATCTACTATGTATATTCACCTGTCACTAAATAGCAGGGCCGGACTGATCCGGGAATGGTAATTGGATGCAATAGCAGGTAGGCCTACACAATACAAGACATACAAAGTGAGCTGATATCAGCTATGTGAAAACAAAAGCTTCACACTCGGCATCACACGACATGATGTACACACAATAAAAAAACATCACCACACACAGCATCTAGCAACTTGACGCACTCAAATATTTTTAATATCACTGAAAAATACTCACTCTTTCACCCTTGTCTAGAGTTTCACTAATATCAATATCATTGTTTCACCGGTTCTCCAGAAATTCACTAATATCAACCACATTTTTACAAGCTTCTTCAGAGTTTCACTAATATAAACATTATTCTTGCACTTCTCTCCAGAGTTTCACTGATTGGCCCTCTCTAATTCACATTTTTCACTCTTCTTCAGTGTTTCAGTAATATCAGCCTCACTGTTTCACTAATCTTCAAGCTTTCACTAATATCACCACCTCTCTTTTACCCCCCCCCCTCCATCTTTTTTTCAACTCTCAAAATCGCTCTCTTTTTCCAGACGAGAAACACTAATTGTATTTTTTTAATAATCATAATGTAGAAACCATAAAATACGCACGAAAATAAACCCCAGCGTTATGAAACCTATAATTATCCTTTCAAGGGAGATAACAAGCTTCGGTCATGAAGTTCAAGGTCTCTAGTGCAATGATTATTCCGTACCTGCTGTGTGGGGCGTTAATATTACGTAATCAAGAAATGAGCCAATTTAAAAACAAAAACTTGAACGATACATTGAAAAAGGAAAGAGTCAAAAATCTTTGCTCAGGAACTAGTTATAAAGTATGGAGCCTATTATTTGATCCTTGAGATTACTAAGAAGTGATTTTTAGAGTACGAAGGATATATTAGATTATTTACTGAGACAAAAAAATCTAGAAATCAAATAGATATTGTCCACCCAATTCTAATGGGTACCTGATATTATTTGTGGACAAGTAAAGACAGTTCGTCGATGTGCAGGCCACATGACACCTGGTAATCAATTTATTATTATTATTATTATATTATTATAGCTTTTATATAGTGCTACTTTCATGCTTATAGCATGCTCAGAGCACTTTTTTTGGTTTTCCGTGCTGCCTTTAGGCGCTCAGTAAACACAACTCTGCCAGAGTCGGGCCCCCTTCTAGGTAGCCAAGCCAAGCTAAGTTCAAGCGCACTTAGCCTCTCGACCACGCTTCCCACCGCTTATATTTATATTTGCAAACAGATGACCTATAGAATATAGATAGCAAGGTTTTGAAAGGGGGTACTAACTCGATATGTAAACATTAATTTATAACAATAACATTTGTTATTCCCTTGAACAAAAAACTGAATACCAGAAGGAACAAGTCAACTCTTGAAATTTATATATGGCATTTTCCATTTGTCCCTCTAAATTATAATCTGGTTATTTTCTTGTTTACAAACCACAGCGTGACCAATGCTCTTGTTTGTTTGTCTGGTTTAGTTTCTTTTATTGGTGTCCTGGATTCATTAAGAGACATGCGCAGATCTGTTCAACGTGCTCTATGCACGTGCCATCCATTTCAAATGCACGCGATTCTACTTTTGGTTATAGTTTTTTAAAAAGTGGCCAGGATGGATCGGAATCATATCATTGAAATATTTTATTTATTTATTATTGTCAAGGTTTTTTTTTTAATGTTTGGCTGCAAAAAATGGGGCCATGTTCATATCACAAGATTGTGTCGATTTTTTGAAGGTCAAAGGGGACAAGAGCGATACGGTAATAGTAGGACAAAGTCCTGCACTCAGTAACAGGACAGACAAACAAGTTGATGGAGAAGGAATACAGGACGTTGCAGTGGGAATAGAGGACATTTAAGTGATAATAGAGGACTTGTAAGTGGTAACAGAGGACAATGAAGAGGTAATAGAGGACATTTAAGTGGTAATAGAGGACATTTAAGTGGTAATATAGGACATTTAAGTGGTAATAGAGGACACTGAAGTTGAAATTAGAGGACATTAGAGTGGGAATAGAAGACACTGAATTTGAAATAAAGGACACTGAAGTGGTAATAGAGGACATTGAAATGGGAATGGAGGACATTGAAGTGGAAATCGAGAACATTGAAGCGGGAATTGAGGACAATAAAGTGGAGATTGAGGAAATTGAAGTGGGAATTGAGGACATTGAAGTGGAGATTGGGGACATTGAGAATCGAGGACTTGAAAGTGTGAATAGAGGACTTTGAAGTGGGAAGTCAGGACAATGGATAGGGAACCAAGGTCGTTGGTGAGGGATTTAATCCCTGAATTTTTAAGACTTAGCAAATATATACAGTTCAAATCCATTTGATCAAGTACTTTTACTACAGTGAAAATAAAGAGATGACCTTTGAAGAAAGAAGAAAAACGTTTAAAAATTTCTTTAATAAATAATATCTCCTTTATTACACTTTAAATATATTAAAATAATTTTACCATTTCAATAGTGACAGATCTCTATAGAAACAGCCATAGCAGCCCAATGCGCCTGAACGGTCAGGAGGATATTTAAGTCAAAGTTACGTAATGTAAACCAAAGGCTTCAACATAAACAGTGGCACTGTACTGTGTACACACAGACGTAAACAAAACGCGAACTAATAAAATGTTGCTTCGTCTGCTAATGCCACCGTCAAATTATGGGTGGAACTCTAAACTCACTAGGATCAGTATCCACCGAAAGGGGTTACATTAGCCTGGAAAAAAAGAACAACATAAAATGCAGAGATGCGTCACCTTACTCTCAAAACTTTAATGATAAATGCATTGTGGAGAAAAGAAAAAACTCTCATTCATAATACGTTTAAGCAGGGCCTGTCCTTCAGATTGCGGGGCCCTACGCGTAAAGGATTGCGCGGGGCCTAGTCTGAGTAGGGATTAGAATAATAAGTGAAAATGAAGATTTTTGATAGAAAATAAATTCCTCTTTGCATTTTATTCATACTTTACTTAGTGCAAAATCACGGTCACATTAACGTTATGAGCCATCTACAGACTACAATACAAGGTAATTTTTAAACAAAACAGCCGAAAAAAATTCAGATCTGTCTTTTAGATTTACTATCGACTAGCAAAATATCACTTTTGATTTTTTTAAGACATCGTGATAGACTTAGACTTAGATCTCTAATTATAATATATATATATATATAATAATAAAGTAAATTAAGTAATGGAACTTCCTGATTTGGTTAAAATTTGCCAAATTAATTTTATTAAATGAAAGTTGACAAAGCCGTTTTTTTTTTTTAAATTGCGAGTAGGATTGGCTTTCTCCGTTTTCAATGACACCCAAAATGACAAATTTGTCTATTTTTACTGACATTTTTATGAGATTTTAGTATCTATATTATAAAGTAGAATGTGAGGGGTATGTATGTATGTATGTTACTTATAGACATCAAAACCGCTTGACCAATCTTGATAAAACTAGGCAGGAATGTTCCTTGGGTACCAACTTAGACCTTAGTGAATGTATTGTAGCCCTAAAACAAATGTAAGACCCTAAAAAAAAATAAAGTTGTCCGACTCTATTACAGCTATAGTATTTTATGGATCTAGGCCATGTCTACAATGTTGACATGAGAAAAGATAGAAAGGATTTAGACCTAGATCTAATTTTAAGAAATACACTTTGCGCAGATAGTTTTTTACTTTGACACATGAAAATACAAAAGAAGATTCATTGATTTCATTATATAATAAAATTAACCTTCAATTTTGTGTTTCAAAAGCAATTTTTACATTAATTAGTTCCTTATATATGTAACTACAGATTTCCTGACGAACATTCTTTCATTAGACAATACCGTAATGAATCACGTACTTAAAATTAATTCGTTTAATTGTTTACTTTATAATCCCATCCCTAGATCTAAAACTCTAATTCAACTCTAAGATAATAAAACTTCTCTTCGCACAGATAGTTTTATACTTTAACACATAAACATATTAATTAAAGTCCATTCATTTCATATTTTGATCAAATAAACATTCAACTTTGGTTTTCTAAAGCTACACTCATTTACGAAAGCTGCGAAGCCGAGTTGAGATAGGCCTAGATCTATATTCATTCATGACTCGCGTACTAAAAATTATTTCGTTTAATTGTTCACTTTATAATCCCATTCATTTAACAAAGCTATCGCTCTTTTCGTTTTTAATAGATAATAATGTATTGACTGCGGGTAAACCCATTTTCGCAAAACTAATTTTATTTTCGTAGCGAAAGTCAAATAACGTGAAAGGATCATTAGCTAAGTTTTACATACATCTAAATCCAATCCACTACATTAGTAAACACAAACTTAGACCCGCAGGCCGCGGGTAATGCCAGGCTAGTATTTTAATAATTTCAGGAGATTTTCGCGACTCTTTTCGTATACTTTGCAATTTCAGGAGAGTTCCAGGAGCTTCTGGAAAATCAGGAGGCCGCTTGTAGATAAAATGAACTATAATTTAGAAAGCTTTTTTTTTTTTAAACTGCAGTATGAATTATGACCAAATAGTTCCAATGTAGAGTTCTCTTCCTTGTTGTAGTTGAGTTGTGCTGGATAAGACACAATATGTAGGGCTGCTCACCCCCGGGTACGCTGGACTGCCTCATCATGGCACCCGGGTGGAAACGATTACTTGAGGGGGTAGCTAGGCTAAATGAATGGCAAAACATATTTCCCGTGGGGATGCCCACGGGTAGACGAGAATCCACCTCTTGCACGGGCGGGGTTTCAAAAAAGTCCCCACAAACCTGTCACACATCCATGCACTGTACCTCAAGGGACCGTTACATAAATGGCGAGTCCCCCACGGTTAGCTTGGTATAACGAAGGAAAATGGCGGAGGCTCCCGGTGTCCTCGGCCTTCGGTCATGTGCAGCCAAGCATGCGTCGGGGGCCAAAGCCATTGGAAACAGCAATGCTTTACATAGGCATTGACTCGGGTCTCTCTCAAACAGAACTGTGTTCACACAGGGTTTTTTTTTTTACTGTTTGGCGTCCAAACAGGTTTTTTTTCCAACTTAACAGCTCGAAGAGACTTCGGCTCAGCTCTGAAGACGATCAAACGGACTGCTCAGCCCCGAGAACGCTATTCTACCTCAACGTGGCATTCGGGTGGAAACGATCACTACAGAAAGTGATTAGGCTAAATTCTAAATGAATAGCAAAACAAGATTCCTAAGGGAGTGTCTAAGGCAGCGGTTCTCAACCTTTTTGACTCGTCGACCCCTTTTTACAATTCTTCACTATGGGGCGAGACCCAACCGTAAAATTATTTTCGGTCAGAAGCATAAGTAATTGTAATTCCAATGTAAATATCTCATACGTATTGCTAAAGATCTTTCCATCTTAGTCTTCTGCATCAAGTCTTTTTCTGTATTTAGGCTTGATAACTAACAGGCTAGAAAACAACTTTCGAAAATATACATATATACATAATTGGAAGTGGATTTTGAAAAAGCGCAGGTCAGACAAATCGGAATATGATTGCAAACACTTGATCCACATTTTTGTAACGGACAGTGAAGAGAACTCTGTTTTCGCTGCATCTCTATTAATGTATTTCATATACTATTTGTGTATGTCTCATTAACATCTGTTAATTGTAGCTTTGACTGGCTAGTGTCAACGTGATTGAAAGTAGATTTGGAAAGTATGGTGATATTTTTTTCTGCAGGCATTCCCACCTGTCATTCCCACCTGTCATTCCCGCATGTCATTCCCACATGCCATTCCCACATGTCATTCCCACATGTCATTCCCACATGTAATTCCCACATGTAATTCCCACATGTCATTCCCACCTGTCATTCCCGCATGTCATTCCCACATGTCATTCCCACATGTCATTCTCGCATGTCATTCCCACATGTCATTCCCACATAAATTAGCATTTTATCCGTTTGTCATGTTCCTAGCCACTTGACCGATAGAGAGAAGATCAGTTGGCCACATGTTTTGTCCAATTTTGTTGACCAATCTGAAGTTTTGTTTGGAAGGATCAGATTTCTTTCAATTACATCCAAGAATGGTGATCCTTGCAGTGACTGTTTTCATTGCCTTCTTGTAATTCTTGTGGCAGTGTCTTCATGAATAATATTTGTCGCTGAGTCCCAAAGATTTTTGGAGACTCATTCTGTACCAAACGTTGAAACCCAGACCAACATACTTCCAATTTTGGAGTACCAGCTAGGTAGACAACACAAATATTTTCCAAAGAGGTTTTCAACATTTCTAAGAATGAACACTATCTCTCTTATACATGAAGCGGTTTGCAAAGGGAAACTTGTCTTTAATATGGGCAACTTTTCAATAACTAACTCTACCTCTAAAACACTGGGTGTCCTTGTATGAAATTTGGTATATTAAATTTACTCTATTAAATTTCCTCTCAATGAATATAAAAAATGTTGTTACTCCTGCTTATATATTGAAGTAAAAGCATGTTTTAAAAAAGGTCGAGATTATAATTTGTTTTAATTACGTTCTTTTGATGGAGATCCATGTTAATGTTTTGTTCCAGTGCTCTCTTTAATGAAACTCTTCCCTTCCATAACATGGACTGTTATACGATGGCGTACAATTAATTATCAGCGAGAAAGCTTTTTTTAATAATTTCAGGTCGTCGTCATAGAAACGATACCTATGATTCCGAAAAGGCGTCACGTGACACACTATCAAGATATAGCATTGTAATAGTCACACTAAAACAGCATGAGCTTCAAGAAACACAATGATTTTATAAGTCTCTATTTATGTTCTTCACTCCAGCCACTTGTTCTCTAAACTGATCTCCTTTTACACACAGTCCTGACACACTGCTGTTCACTCAACCATGTACACTAAATGTCCACTGGTCATTTCATACACAGGCACACACACTGCACTACCAGCCACGCAAAACACATACAATTACTATCACAAGCATAACACCAGGACACCACACTTAGACAAAATGGCACCAAGACATCATTTTAAGACACAATGTCGTTACACCCAAACACCAAGACAATTCATGGATACTCCTATGCACTTCTTAGCTAAGTGTTGATTAAAACGTGTGGAAGCTTACTTCTGATTATAATCCTAATGCACAAACCTTCTAGCGCTCTGTCTAAACATGTGTTAGCGAAGTGAAGCACTCCATGACTAAACCCGGCCTTACGCTTTAAGATATTCGAGATAAGATGGACGTATTATTTACAGAACATACTGTAATCTAAATACTCGAAACTCAGATAAGCTTAAAAATTCTAAACTAAAAATTCTTTTCATGTCTAAAGATAGCTGGTAAACCTAGAAAGGTGGCTGACTCAGCCAGTACCTTTTTTTTACCAAGCTTTTATCAACTCAACCTATTTAAAAATGTTACAACAGCGTCAGATCAAAAGTCAAATTTTTGTCTCACTAAAACATTATGGGTCAATACCGACTCGTCCATATCTAGATCTAGATCCTTTCAAAATAATTTAAGCCGGTTTAAAACCTGATGTCCAATATCTCTGGTGTCACTAATGCCACTGATGTAAATAGTGTCACTGTTGTCATTTATGCCATTTGTGTCACAAATGCCTCTTATGTTACAGATGTTATAATGTCGTTTTCTCCGGTGACATGTGTGTCACTAAAGTGATTGATGTCACTAATGACACTGGTGTCACTAATGTCATTAATGTCACTCATGTCACTTATTGTTATTTTTGTTACTCAAATCACTTTAAAAATATCCGTGTTCGTCCTTCCGTGTGTGTTTGTATCTGTTTGGCACTGTGTGTTTGTATGTGTTTGTAAGGGTGTGTGTGTGTGGTCTTATGAAATGTTATCCCGTCTATTTACTCAGACATAAAAGAGTCACTCTTCTATAAGGATTACATTCCCCTCTCTCCAAGTCTCTCTCATGAGCCCAGGTAAATTCTTGATGATATTAAAGTAATGGGGTTTTGATCTCAGGGCAGACCTGTGATTTTGTTTTCTTCTTTCCGGACTTGGCCCGACATGAACATTTTATAGAGCCGCTTCTGTTTCATTACACTTCAAAGGCGAGGGCTCTGACATCGCAGAAACAACAAGCGACATTGGAAGTAAAAGTGGAGACAAAGTGCTCGGATTGACATTCAATTTGATACACGAAATAGTAAACGAGTTTCTAGTCGCTGTCCTTGTCAATACAGTATGACATCACCAGATGCTGTGATATTGGAAGTGACCTTTTTTTTTTTTTAGAAAACATCTCGTGAGATTTTATTAACGAGAATTTCTTCAATGAAGTCTTTGGTGTCTCCGGTGTATGAAATGCGGAAGTTTTGATTAGCTTTCATAAGATTTGTATTTTTAAAAAAAGGCGAATGAAAAATTGTATACACTTTTAGGCACGGAAGAATCACATTTCTAAGCTTGTTTCAGAAAGGTTTTGTTTTTAAGATGGTAAGAGTAACATTGTAATATGACACCATCTCAATGGTGTATGTCTATTTTCTTTTACAAAGCTTATATCAACTCACGCTGTCTGTCTGTCTTTTTGTCTGTCTGGTAAAATGATTTTACACGTTATTTCTACAACAACGATTCTGAAAAAAAAATTAACTATTATTCATCGGCGTAGATAATACACGAATCAATTTTCAAAATTAGTTAATTCATTATTGGTAATTAAAAAATAAAAAAATAAAAAAAAGGATGTAATGTCTACATTTTTGAGTGATATAATTGCAAGTTATTTAAGTTTTGTTTGTTTGTTTGTTTTTATGGAATTTTTATTATATTTGGATTGTTTCAAAATTTTAACAACTCAAAGAAACAAATGAAACCATCAGCTCAAGATCTGAAAGGAAACTTTACTACTTTTATTATCATGTAGTCAGCCCGACGACTCTACTTTCTCCAGCAAATGTCAAGTACTTGATAGTGTTTGGTAGTACTTGATAGAGTTTGGTAGTACTTGATAGAGTTTGGTAGTACTTGATAGAGTTTGGTAGTACTTGATAGAGTTTGGTAGTACTTGATAGAGTTTGGTGTATTTATTGAGTTTGGGGGTGAGAGAGGAGTTCCTAAAAAATAAAAAATTAAAATCCCAGCGTTCACCGAGATTTGAACCCGTGACTCTATGTTCAGAAGCCACGCGCTTTACCACTCACGTTCCCAAATCGTTTAGAATATGAATCTCTACTGATACATGACGTACTCCCTTGAGAAGTTCTTATGACATGTAGAATCATGTTAAATATAAAAGGAAGTCTTCAAGATATTCTCCAATTTCAAGTTTTACTTACATATGCATACGTTCGTGATATCAAGAAATTAATGTATTTAAAAATGAAATAATAGCTTGAATTTTAAACAAAAAAAAATTATTAAAAAATTCCTAATTGTAATCTCCACCATGGAGCTCAAATAGAGACAGATCTGAATATTTGTTTTTTCTTGGCGTAAATCCTGTCCCTGATTGATGTCACGTTTCTTTTCTATCATTTTCACAAAACGCTTTTGTCTTGATGGGGAAAAAATTGTTTCGTGCTATTTGAAGGTCAAGCACCACCTCACAAGTTTAACAACCATTAGGGACATTTTTTAAATAGATTTTTGGGGGCTTTTTATTGAGAATCATGAACGTTTGGGGAACACTGGCTTATTTCTTCTGATACCTCTTGTAGAATTAATGTCTTGTTATGCAATGCATTTGACACTAACACCCGCTGACATAAGCACACATTAAACGCACACATTAACGCACACATCTAAATAATTACGTTTTAAAAAAAGTGGGTGAGTTTTGTGTTTTCTATTAGAGCAAGAATATTTAATTTGTATCCAATAATTTTAATTCAATTTTGTTTATTTTTTATAACCTTCTCGTCCAGTGTGTAGAGTCAGGCAAGGAGGAACGAGTTCTACCATCCTGCTTTAGTAATACACATTTCTATACCTCGCAATGTGTCAGCAGTTTAAAAACCTCGGATCTATCGTCCTATATAATGGAACCAAACCTGAACCACTGGCCTATATTGCACAGTCTACAGCAGGACTTGCGAAACTCAAAACAATATGGAAATACAAAGGCATAGCCCTCGGCACTAAAATCAGACTGATGCGCCCCATCGTTAAGGCCACATTTTTATATGCTTGCGAATCTTGGGCGCTGATTGCAGAGCTAGAGAGGAGGATCCTAGAAATGGAAGTGAGATTCTACACAAGGATCCTAGGTACCTCACATTTCAAGACCACATCTCAAAGACACAAACGAAGAGATTGGAAACAGAGTTACTACAGCAAAAGGACCCCCACGATGACCTGCAAACTATTGGGGAAAAAAAGCAAACTATGGCCATATTACACGACTTAGGGGCTCGCAAAGACCTTCCTTCATGGAACAGTACCAGGAAAAAAAAGAAGAGGCAGACAGAGAAATCGATGGGAAGACATTATAAAAAAAAAAGAATGGACGGGCCTGCCATTGAAAGAGGTTCTATCCAAGGCTGAAGACAGAGAGGAATGAAGACGGAAAGGATTAAGAACTGTTGGTTATTATTCTGAACGCATGCGCAGATTAAACTAATTATAGTGGTAGTTTTTTTAATCTTTAACTCCAGTCAGGAAATAAATCTCTTTTTCCAACTAAAGAAAAAAAACCTTCAATCTTTGAATTCCAGTAAAATGTCTGCGTGCTTTGATTGATAACAGCGGATGTTTTTATTTTTAGAACTTATAACTAATTTCTGGCATGCGCAAGAATATTTATGTGAGAAAAACTCCTGTGTGATGGACTGCATTCTGTCCTTTATATTTAAAATAGCAAAACCTATTTTTTTAAGACATGTAGATTAAGCTAATTAAATATTACATTTAAATAAAAACATAATACATTATGAAGTATGTATATGTTATTAAGTAAATATTTACAAAGATACATTAAAAGTATTCATTGCAAGATATATAAAGTATATATATATATATATATATATGTATGTATATATATATATATATATATATATGTATATGTATATATATATATATATATATATATATATATATATATATATATATATATATATATATATATATATATATATATATAGTATGTGGGGGAACAGCCGAGTGCAAAAGAAACGAAGCTGCCTTAGTCAAGAGAAAAAGAAAGCTACCCTATCAGCTAGCCCTATAACAGATACATATATATGCACGAACTGAGGCAAACTTTGCCGCTCCAGAATCGGCTTGATTGGTCACGCCAGATTCTACCCCTACTAAAGACGATACCAAAACCAGTGGTTCATCTAAGCTCTAGGCACATCCATTGTCTTCCGAGACAGAAGGAACCATATATATATATATCTTACTCAAGACAGACACAGAAGACGAATACAACGGCTTTGTCTGAATTAGAAGTGGCAGATATAATGGTGGCAACAGGGATTGTGTAGGCATGTCAATCACTGCACTCATCCTTAATCTTGGGAATCGAAGACATCAGAGCGAGACAGCTGGAGGTCAAATGTCTAGAGTTAGATTCTCTAGATCAATATTGCATTGTTATAAAATACTAAAACTAATCTACTATTTTTAAATTTAATATCCCATTCAGTCTATTGATAGATTTTCTAGGCTTTTTTTTTTACATAAATCTTATCTAAATTACATCTACATTATTCCAGATTTATATTTTAGATTTATATCTAGTAGATAGACCTAAAGATCTTGAGAGTGCTAAATCAGAAGTTTAGTTTAGGTAGATCTACATCCTCATTCTAGTTCCATTTAAATGAAAATGCCAATAGCTCTGTTGGTAACTGTGCTGGGACATCGAGCAGACGTTGCCGAAGTACAAGCTCGATGTCTTGTTCTTTTCTTTTTTTTTCAATTATAAATCAAAACCAAAAGATTATCTAAAATCGCTCGTATGACATATTGTACCTATCCGGTAGTTGTCATGCCATAATCTGTAATATATCTCTTTATCAATATAAGGCTGTTAGTTTTTTATTAAGTTAACAGCAATGCCTGGTTATGCAGTTAGCGCGTTGGACTGATTATCTCAACGGTCCCGGTTTTATACCCTGCTCTCTGCCATCCCCCATCGTCCAACGGGAGATTTAGATAAGGAAGTAAATTATCCAAAACATGTAAAACATTTTACAGAAAAAAATAAATTTTTACAACGCCAAATGAATCTTTGAAACATTACTTTTGACAATCAAAACAAAATCACGTCTTGAATATTCCTTGCGAATATGCAGATCCGACAGGGATCCCGATCCGACGGGGGTCGCCTCTGAGTTTGTGTGACAACACACACTCTCTTTGTAATCTTGTTTAAAATCTAACCGTCATTCCACTCACACAATCTTATGCTACAACACTGGTTTTCCTGGCTAGCTCAGGCAACCCATTCCATGCTCTAATAGCACTAGGGAAGAAGGAGTATTTGTACAAATTTGTTCTAGCATATGGGATGAGAAATGTGCCTTTATCTTTGTGTCTTTCTGAGTATTTTATTAAATTTTGTTTTTGTATTTGAAGATTATGGTTCAGTGTTTTCTGTACAATTGCTACTTTACTTTTGAGTCTTCTGTCCTGAAGGCTTTCTAAATTTAGTGATTTTACTAAAGGTGTTACTCTAGTCAAATGTGAATATTCGTTTATTATGAATCTCACTGCTCTATTTTGTGTCTGTTCCAGTTTTTTAATGTTTTCTTGAGTTGATGGGTCCCAAATTTGTGTAGCCATGTGTCTTCTCTATTGAATCTTCTGCTGTAAGATAACTCATTTCTGTTGTAGTAAAGTTGAAGTATCCAGATTTGAGTGGCTTTAAAATGACTACATGTGTAACATTAGAGCTAGGTGCTATTCTTTCCCATTTTACTTTCAAATTTCCGTTCATAAAGCTGAATAAAGTATCTGAAAAACTTATCATTTAGAACAACATTGAAAGCAACCTTGCTGCCAACATTGTACATTTTGTACTTGTACTGTTAGATCTTTTTCCAGCAAACAAGTCAAGACATCCTTAGTTTCTTTAAGTCAACACATCCAGGAAGCTGTTGTGCCTTCAGTACTTCACTTTCCCAATAAAACTCCAACAATTCAAGCTGTGGGTGGACATACTGATTTAAGACACTCTTGGAAGCCAAAAGGCTAGCCTCTGTTTCTTCTTCCCCAAATGATGTCAAGAAACACCCAAACGCCAACAGAAGAGCTGCCAACTACAACTTCGTCTTGAATTCTAAACTGCTTCTAGGATCCACACCGGGTATGTTTTTTAATGTGGCTTATTCAGATTATACTTTCACTTACAATAACACACAAGACAAACAGATTAACGCACCAAGGTCAGACTATAAGTTATTTGAGAATTTTTTTTTTAAAGGAAACCTCAGAATTTGCGCTATTCAATTTTGGCTTTGTCATCATAGGAATCTTTTGGCCTTTTTTTTTTTTGCCTCTTTTTTGGGCTGTATATGCCTCTTTTTTTTTACCCTCCAGCCTCTTTTGTGGTCTTTTTTAAATTTTTTTTTATTTGTAAGTTCTCACATTTCACAAATATTAAATCATAAAGAATTAAAGCGAACATTTTAAATATGATTAACCTATACCATAGACTATATATTACATGGACTGCCAACTCTACGCACTAAGCCTATATTTTTCAATAAACAAGTCCCGTTCACGGAGGCGTCCTTGGTTGCGTGGTAAATTAACTTCCGGTAGATTTTTTTTTTACGTATAAAGAAACCATTCTCGAAGATTTTTACCACCACTTTTACAGCAAATCATGAATGGAAACTGAATTGTTAAAGAAGATGTTACAGAGGTAAGTGTGCACAAATCAATTTCTGACTTAGATCTATAACTGTAAAGCTTTATAGCTGATTTTCTTAGCCAATATAGACTAATTAGCCAAGCCTGTATTTCGTGTATTTTCTTGTTTACGACATTGATTGAATTGAGGTTCTTGTGAGAGCATAGCCTATATATATATATATATATATATATATATATATATATATATATATATATATATATATATATATATATAAACCAAATAGTAAGACTTATTCAGAAGGATAACCCGGTAAATTTAGATCTATATGCTCTTACTATAATAGGCTAAAATGACCTTTCGTTTATAAGTTGTAAAAAAGTCCTATAAATTATGTGTAGGCCTAAAGTAAAAGTAATAAGTCTAGATGTAAAGTTTTCTCCGAGTTGAAAAATGTAAGAAAAGTATGTTTGGCATTTAGATGCTGTCGTTGATAAAATAGAAAAAGTACATTCTGTGATGTTTTATGGCAAGTTATTATAACACGGTGCAGGACAGGCCACTGTCCTGTTGCCTCATGTTTCTCACGGCTATGGCCAAATTTCGAATCCTGGTGCCCCCGTGCCTCATTTTCTGTTTGACTGCCCCAGACTTGCTGATCTCCGTCTCAACAGGTCAGAACAAAAAATTCTCAATCTGTATGGTGACATGTATGCACTACGCAATACAGCAGGGTTTCTGTCCAGGGCTTTTGCAAGAGAAGATTTGAGCCTCTCAAGCCCTCACTCAAATGGAGTTTGATGATGTTGACTTTTTATGCCCTTTTTCTGTCTTGGTGAGAGTTATTGTAAGACTGAACTATTGATCTGCAGCTGTCGAAGTATTGACTAGCCTTTGTAATAATTACTGCGAAAGGTAGTGAGAGCAGCATCGTCGTCAAACATCAGTTCCCTAATCAGGTTATGTAGTTTCCTCGTTTTGGCCAAGCCAGTTTAAGAAGCCTTCCATCCGATCTACTGTGGATATATAGGGCCTACTCCATCTTCCAAGGCGCTATGAGAGTACAGACGAAACAATTCCGAATAGTGTTGATGGCCAAAACCCATCCTTGTTTTACCCTGCTCTTGATAGATAATACCGGTACCTAAAAGTCTTAGATGAAGAACTGTCAAACTTTACAGTTCATATCATGTGAAGCTAACAGTAGTTTCAATAGCTTATTTGGACAGACAATTTTCACTAGTAAAAACCACTTCTGCTTAGTGTGAGCATATTGCTAAATGAAGTTCATATTTCTATTACTTTCTACTCAAGTCACCCAAGAGAAATTTTATTTAAAGCGAAAACTTTTTATAATGCATTTTTCGTTGTTTTTTACTTAAGGAGCATACTACTTCCAAAAACCTGATTTGATTGTCACTAACTTTCAAATTGAAAGGGATCTACTACAAGTGAGATTTTTTTTTTACTTTCTCCAATAACATTCTGTTATCAATACATGTATCACTTTAAATTACTTGTAATTGTGAAATAATAGGTAAAAAATCTCCTTAAGTACATGTTATATTTAATCCTATGCATAAAATTTATTTACATAAAAAAAAATCATTAAAGCAGGCCTAATTGTAGAGAAAAAATTATTTCTTGTGATTGCATTGAAATCAACTTTAAAGATGCTGTCCATTGTTGTAACATAAAGTAGTCTTACATTTTTTAATTAGCAAATATATATATTTATAACATGTCTAAACTAGTTTGAATTTCTTTTCTTTTTTTCTCAGCTGCTCATGAATTTCGAGATTTTACAGCTAATAGAGGAACAAATTTTATCTGCTTCCACTTAGCCAAACAGCATGGAAATATGCTATTGTAATGAGTAGAAGATATTTGTCATTTAGAGTATCATGCAACAGCTAATTATCAGTCCACACATTTCAAGATGAGGAAAAGAACAGTATAAGCTACATTCATTGATGCATTATTTATACAAAAATGTATAGTCAACCCAGTCATCACTCCATTTTTTTATGAAGCCAGTTACAGTTACCATGAAGGGATGAAATTTCAGATAATATTTTGTTTATTTCATGAAATGAGAATAGGCCTACATCAGAAATTGAGATGGTCATCTTCAGTATTTAATGTTTCATCTAAAAATGATAATTATATTAATACATATTTGATGTACAAACAAATGAAAACCATTCAAACACTTTTTTTTTGTGAAGTATAGATGATTAAACTTGTAAGTGTCTGAACAATACTACATCGACATTAACTTATTATTATAGACTTTTTACAGGAATGTATCTTAAGCTGGACTGAAAGAGAAAGTTGCTATAATTTAAATAATAAAATTTAATAGTTTGAACATGTAACTAAAAATTGAATAATGCTAACATTTATTGACAAGTGAATATTGGTAATGATGTGCTTTCTATTTTAATAAGTCAATAATATTAGTAAGAACAATATTATCTTCCCTTTCTTAATATTATAAACACAATATTTCCTGAAAAGATTTTTTTAAATTATAGAAATAATGCTCAAGTCTTCAGAAATGGTAGTTTTCAGAATCATCAAATCAAGGACAACATAGTATTCATGAACTTCCAGCTATCAGCAAGCTCCTAGTAGGTATTATGGAGCACATTCTCCTTCAACTCAGAGGATCACAGGCACTGGACAAATTCTAGTACTGTTGATGGAATAGAAACAACATACATTAAATTCATAACAAGTCACCAATTCAATCTTAGTTTCATATAGTACCAAACTTCCATATGTTCAAGTCCTTTACGGATAAAATCAATTCTGAAAACATCTAACAAAACAGTTCCTTAAAAAGTATATTAGGAGTATAGTAAAGTATATTAGAGGTTTTACACAAAAAATGCTATGGGAACATATTATGAAACTAAAATATTACAAAAAAAAAGGAATAGTATAATAATAACAATATTTAATCTTTGACATTATATTCAGTAATATTATGAAAATTTAATGAATGATTAAATGCACTTGAAAGTGAAGGGAACAGATTTTTAAAAAAATTCAGGAAATTTTCTGCACAAGCATGCTGAGGTAACCCAAATAAAGAGAGTCATTGAATATTGTACTGAGTGTTTGAAACATAATTTTTTACTGCATACATTAAATTATAAACATATCTTTGCAAATTTAAAGGGAGAATTTGAAGACAGCTTTTATTCTTTTTGCACTAAGATAAAAGTATTAAATTTTAAGCTGCCCTACTTACTGAAAGGAGGCCTGGTGGCTTAGCGGTAAAGCGCTTGGCTTCCGAACCGGGGACCGGGGTTCAAATCCTGGTGTAGACTGGAATTTTTAATTTGAGTCTAAGTCCACTCAGCTCTAATGGGTACCTGACATTAGTTGGGGAAAGTAATGGCGGTTGGTCACTGTGCTGGCCACATGACACCCTCGTTAACCGTAGGCAACAGAATGGTCAGAAACAGATGATCTTTACATCATCTGCCCTATCGATCACAAGGTCTGAAAGGGAAACTTTACTTTTTTTTTTACTTACTGGAAGTTTCGTAGGAAGAGTTTCTGGCATAACAAGTGAGTTTTGTGGCATTCATCCTATTGATAAACTCTTAGAAATAAGAAAGCATCATTTCTTCTTGAAATATACATCTGCGGAAAAGAAAAGAACAATTGCTTTTAATGTGAGCAATAATAAAATTCTAATTAAATTTTAAAAATCTCCAAAATATTTATAGTGACTTAGTTCAAAGAATTATGTAAAGACTTTCTTTAAGCATTTTCTCAACTCATCTGACATCCTTTTCCACCAAGATAACTGGTTAATCTGTATTTCTAATTGAGAATTGTTGCATAATATATATATTTAATTCTTATGCAAGAAAGTATAATTTGAAGGAAAACACCTTAGATAACAAAAGAGTGGTATTGGCCTGCATGAGAAAATTATCACTTTAGAAATACCCTGCACAGGCTGGAGGGAATATAATATGTTTTATTTACAACATAACAACAATATTGTGTAAATATTCACCTATAAGTTAGCTTTAAATAAAATAGCACATGGATTCTTACAATTAAAATAGACTTACATAACGTTTAAAAATAAATGATTAATTACTTAAAAACTTACTGTTAAATGTATTTATACAGCTTCTGGCACTCTGTGAAAACTCCTTTGAAAACAATAAGAGCATATTGTGGCAGTATCTGGGTAAATACTTGATTCCACACATTGAATGGTAGCAATAAGAGCCCTTTGGGTACCTTTCAACATCCTTTGTGTACTTCTTTGGTAGTTAAGAGAAAAGTTAAGATCTAGATCTACAGTGAATAAATAGCACAATTTGGTACCTATTGCCTACTAGAATATGTGAGAATAATGAAAATAGAACCGATTAGAATGTCTAGTCCAATCTAGTACAGTTGTTTATATCTAGGCAAGATATGAGTTGTGATCAAAAGAGCTAGATCTAGTACATGAGTAGGGCCTATGTTAATGGGCATGGCTGTAGATAGTAGTATTGCTCATCAGAAACATTAAATCTGTAGTGTATAAATCACAAATGGGAATAGATCTAAATACAGATTCTAGATCTAGATCTTATAACTTTGTCTTTATTATAAGTATAAGAGTCTATGTCTATTATTATCATATAAAATATAGACATAAACTAGATATAGATTAGAGTCGTTAGTAAAGATAAAATAGATCTTCAAATAGTTTAAAGAACGATCTGTGACACTGTGAGCCAAGCACTTCCATTCATGATTCACATATGAAGAAGCTAAGGCTAAGGCGCCTAAGGGCTAAGTAAGACGAAGTTTAAGTTAACAAGTCAGGAAGTCAGATTAAAATTAATCATCATGATCAAGGTAAGATGAAGCTGAACATCTAGACTTGAAATTATCCTAGATCTAGTCTAGAGTCAACTAAAGCTAGATTCTATATAATAGGGGGCCTATATAGATTCTATATCTTCATTCTCTGGGTTTATCAGACACACAAAGATGATGAATCTAGAGACTCGACGTTCATAATATTTTTAGTCATAATTTTGTTAAAAGTACTATAGGCATAGCCAGATTTTTTATAAAAACAAATTATTATTTTACAAACTTAAAAATGGGCATTTACATAAATAGTGTTTAGTGTTCTATTATATATATATATATATATATATATATATATATATATATATATATATATATATATAAATATATATATGTATATATATATATATATATATATATATATATAGTAGTGTAGTAGTGTGTTGTGTGTAAGTTCGTATTTGTAGATAAAGTTTATAGCCATAGGTCACTACATCTGGGTGAAAGTCTACATGTTTATGTGTACAATCACTTTCTAGTGAAGTAGAGCCTAAATGATTCTAAAATTTTATTGGGCGAATATATTCGAAACAATATCAGATCTTTTTATAGCTTTTAGAAGAATTTGATGTTATTTGGGATTCTAGTTAGTTAAAAAAAAAACACTAAAAACTTGAAGGCCGAAATTTTTATGCAGATTTTTCAGTTAGTCATACATACATCGTTGATTTTTTTTTTATGGTTGATTTTCCATTACTATAGATAAAAATGCACATTATCTTGAAATTAAAATCAAATTGAATAAAAAAAATATTTGTAGATCTGAACAAAAGTTGGTAAAGATGTAAGATTGCAGGCTTAAAATTATTGACTCACTATATTGTTAATTTATTTAGACTGACTCATTCACAGACTTAACTTAGGCCTGTATCACCCATTATATACAAAATTAATAAATGGCACTCTCAGAAATGTATTGACTCTTTCAGTAAATCGCTTATCACATTTAAAATATACATTGTAAAAATAATGATAATAATTATCAAATGTGATAAAAAAAAAAGAAAAACAAATAATCCAAACTGGCAGCACCAATTAGCAGACAATTAATGTCGTAAACAAGAATACACGAAATACAGGCTTGGCTAATTAGTCTATATTGGCTAAGAAAATCAGTTACAAAGCTTTATAGTCATAGATCTAAGTCACAAATTGATTTGTGCACACTTACCTCTGTAACATCGTATATGACAATTAAGTTTCCATTTATGATTTGCTGTAAAATTGATGGTAAAAATCTTCGGGAATAGTTTCTTTATATAGTAACAAATTCTACCGGAAGTCAATTTACCACGCAACCAAGGACGCCTCGGTGAAAGGAACTTATGCTTAGTTTCCTTAGTGTTGGCAGTCCATGTAATATATAGTCTATGCCTATACTTAATTACTTTACAAAAATATAATAATAATAATTAAAATATTATTTAATCGCAAAGACATTCTACATAACTTTTGAAACCATCAAAGACAGTAAAATGATACAAGGATAACACACCAACACTTACACATGTGTTGACGAACAGTTTACAAAATTTATAAAACAACAAGATGTTTTATTTTTTAGAAAGTTATATAAATCATCATTGTTCTATTTCTGTTTCTACATATTTGCATTAAAATAGCTCTGTTTATTAATAAAAGTAAGCTTCATTTTTAAAAGACGTTTGTTAAAGTTTATTTTTTTAGCTCCCTTCCTTAAGATTTGAAAACACCTAGCCCAGTGATGCCCAGACTACGGCCCGCGGGCCATATCCGGCCCGCGACGTGGTCCCATCCGGCCCGCCGCAACGTCGGCACTAAGTGTAGAAATCTACCTTCCAAACGTTTGGGCCCCCACCTTTTCTCTGATGGATTGGTATCATGATCTTTAACATTTGTGTGTTTATGAACATGATCATAAGCCAACATATTTATTTTATAAAGAAAGTGTCTGGCTGTTTGATAAAACAACAACATAAAAAACGGCATTATAAGATTAATATGTTGGCATTCTTGGTTTGAGCCGCGAATAAAAAATTGTTAAACTATGCTTAGATAATGGAGGATCCATGGAACTATTTATCAAAAAGAGACCACAAAATGAGCCGGTGTTGCTCACATTTAAGTAGAGAGATAAAGAAAGTGTGTAACGCGTAAAAAAAAAATATAATTGTCAAATAACCTATTAATGAAGTATCAAAATCCATAGGTTTCTACCGAAATAGTTTCAAAACAATTTCATTTCATTTTATAACTTGTCGTTGGAGTGGCCCGCGAGACGAGTGTAGGAAATTATAAATGGCCCGCGGGCCGAATTAGGTTGTTCATCACTGACCTAGCCGGTTTAGTTTTACTAGATGTCTAGAGCTACAAACCAACGACCGAGTATCAACAGTCACAGGTCAAGCATTCATTGTTCGGGTCATCTAGCCTTGAACTTTCTTTACAAAAATAGATGCAATTACATTGAAGCCATCACTAATCACTTTTGGCAGTGCTAAGAAAAAAGCACAAAACTGCTTATGATGGAATCTATATACATACTCTAGGTGACTAGTGCATTTGGAATTAGGTCAGAAAGTTGTAATTAATGTAATTAATGTAAGCCATACTCCACATTCTGGAAATATTTAGCAGAAGCGAGGCTCGTGAAATTGTATGAAAAAGGAACTCCAGGCAGCGAGAGTAGTGTCAAGGCCATGTCTAGGTTTTTGGGTTTGGCTCTATGGCTTCTGTCTCTTGATCTATTTAATTTCACTAATTTTTGTAAAACGCTTCATAACAGATGGATCTCGAATTGCGGAATCCTGATAATGCCCCTGAGTTTACCCATTAATAATGGGCCCTGATAAACTTTGGGGGGAACTTTAGGCCTTTCCTTCATGGCATTCTTGTTCACGTCATTGAGAAAATGTTGTACATAGTCATTTGAGTCCGTTTTATTTATTCATAAAGAGAAAGAAAAGTTGAAACAAATAACTGACCCAAGAAGTGAATAAGGAAACTTTCGGTAGTTTGTTTGTCCAATGGGATAGGTTTGTATCTCTGACCTACTTTAATGAAGACGTGGTTATTGTAACATTGACAACATTTGCAATAGGACTATCTTCCTATGATTAGATGAAGATCTAGATCTAGGCCTAGACCTAGACATTCTGGAACTAGGGCTAGATCTAGTAGATCTACTATAACAATCATATCAATCAGTGAATTATTGTTAACATTTATAGTAATTAAAAATGTATAGATTTAAAACATTGTCACATTTAAATAACAATGACACCAATGAGGCCAGAAAATGTAAACACCACACCATCAGGTGACATGGACGAAATACAGAACAACCCATTCAGGATGGCCAGGGGAAAAATTAATTACAAATTAAAATTAGAAAAATACGACATATTAAATATGAGAACTTTCTGTTGTGGGTATCATATTATGAATATTGAGTTATCATACTATCAAATAATTTTGTATGAAATCAGGTCGGTAACATTTTACCTATATTCTTTCATATTTCCTGATAATGTTAATATATAATCATTTCTACAACTTCAATTTCAAATTTTGATTTTATATTCCAAAATTATTTATTTTTATTTAAAATATGCATTAAGATTAACATCTAATAATTCTGGCTTTTTATCTTAAATAATATTGAGTGGAATAGAATTGCATTGTGGGGAAGAAATATTATTTCCCTTGATGATTACATTAGAAAAAGAATTTTGTAACAGAACTATAGTTTTAAATTATCATAGTATTCAATGGAGAAGACATTTCATTACAGATATCAGCTATTATTTCCATGCCGGGAAGCAAAAAAAAAAAAAATAATAAAGAATTTGTGAGACTTATGCTTGCTGTGCAGTAATTAAAAGAAGGCTGTTTGTAACTCTTGCTGTGCAGTAATTAAGAGAAGACTGTTTGTAACTCTTGCTGTGCAGTAATTAAGAGAAGACTGTTTGTAACTCTTGCTGTGCAGTAATTAAGAGAAGGCTGTTTGTAACTCTTGCTGTGCAGTAATTAAGAGAAGACTGTTTGTAACTCTTGCTGTGCAGTAATTAAGAGAAGGCTGTTTGTAACTCTTGCTGTGCAGTAATTAAGAGAAGGCTGTTTGTAACTCTTGCTGTGCAGTAATTAAGAGAAGGCTGTTTGTAACTCTTGCTGTGCAGTAATTAAGAGAAGGCTGTTTGTAACTCTTGCTGTGCAGTAATTAAGAGAAGGCTGTTTGTAACTCTTGCTGTGCAGTAATTAAGAGAAGACTGTTTGTAACTCTTGCTGTGCAGTAATTAAGAGAAGACTGTTTGTAACTCTTGCTGTGCAGTAATTAAGAGAAGACTGTTTGTAACTCTTGCTGTGCAGTAATTATGAGAAGACTGTTTGTAACTCTTGCTGTGCAGTAATTAAGAGAAGACTGTTTGTAACTTACCATTTCACTTTGAAAATTATGCAATCTATTAAGAAACGTGAACGTTTCGACCAATGGCCAGTACAGACCCGTGACACTGCAACGATCTATTGGTCGAAACTGCTTACAGGTTGTGACGTTAAAGGTCAGAGGTTAGGCCTTCTGTAACGAGTGGTCTGGCTCAAACCGGATTAGTCCTGAATCAGGTTGGAAAACCAGTTTGGTCTCATTAACGAGATTTTAACAATATACTATAGCACCACACCATAGCTTAATATCTTAGCACTGTCTGCAACACTATAGCACAATGCCATTCCCCTAATCCATACTCCTAATCCAAAGTAATACATCAGACCACTATCACTTAGCGGAGGCGCGGTGGCGGTCCCGGGTTCGAATCTTGATGAAGACTAGGATTTTTAATCGGGATCTTTAGAGCGCCTCTAACCTGGCATTATTTGGGGAAATGTAAAGGCGGTTGGTCGTTGTGCTGGCCACATGACACCTTCGTTAACCGTAGGCCACAGAAGCAGATGACCTTTACATCATCTGCAACACAGATCGCAAGGTCTTAAAGGGGAACTTTACTTTTACAATCACTTATGACAACGCAATACAACAATCCAATACTATTAAACTATCGTATAGCACTATGCCATAGCACCATCTTTCAGCACTAAATCATATCATATCACTAAACAATAGCACTATACACGATAGCACTGTCATATAGCACTATAAGGGAATTCAGCTTTTGATTACTTAAACAAGGTAGTTGTTAATTGAAAACGGATAATTTATCTTTTTAAAAAGAGTGGTACATAGTTTACAGTTGTACGAACTAGAATGAGTACAATCGTATTAGTCTCTAACATAGAAACTTTGAGAACCATCGGTCTAGACAGAAATGATTGCATGAGCTCCAAGTCACACATGCGTGAAGATAAGGGGCGGGCAAAGGGAGGTAA